>NW_026716202.1:0-17540 GCF_029784015.1 Lycium ferocissimum
TCATAGCTTTTGGGTTTCCCCCCTTATATCTTTTAAAACTACCCAATATCATTCTCTTTTATACTCTTTTTCTTCATCCTCCTTTGGCGTCGTGTCGTTAAATCTGTGCAAACTTCTCCCCTTTTACCTTAAACATTACCCCGACGTTTACCCCACTTATTGTGGGTTTTCCCCGACCCTACTAATTTAAACCGGAAAGGGGTCTCATTTGTACCCCGGGCACCCCATATCAAACACCTTTATAAACCCCTTTCCCTACCTCCCCCTTACATTTCTTTTCCCCCCCCCTTTTAGGGGTGTACTTATACCTTTTCCCGTTTATACTTCGCCTCGTTCCTTATTTCCAATCTCTTGGCGGCACTTTTATTGACGGTAAGCGCCCAAAGTCCTCTTGAAATGTTATCTTTATCCCCAACTTCCTCGGGTATTTCCCTTGGTACCCCCTTACCCTTTTTCTCCCCATGCCTATCCCTTATTCGAAATGTCACCCCTTTCCGGTGAAGTAAAATCTATAACATATAAAACTTATAATAAAATGCATAATAATACATCGGCTTATATAGCCGCTTACATAACCGACATCTTATACCCACGACAACCGTCCGCAAAGTCTCTAACCCAACATGAAACCATAACATGATAATCGACTCGGCGGCACTCCGGAGAAAATGGAGCTCGCCAATCCCGCCGGAACATCTTATACTAATATCTTGACTCACCCGGTGTACTGCGTGGCATGAAACGTAGCCCCGAAGAAAGGGGTCGGTACGAAATATGTACCGAGTATGTAAAGCATGAAATGTAGTAAGCGGGGATCATACCGAAATAAAGAGTACGGACAATCATAGGACTTGCTTTTGAAAACATATATCATGCATATCAATGTTATAAAATCATCGTAAAAACATATAGCGTGTCCGGCCCTCATTGAGGGACTCGGTGAGTAAAATCATAATATGCAAATATAACGTGTACATGTAACGTGCCCGGCCCTCTAATGAGGGACGCGGTAAATAAAACCATCATATGCATGAACATGCAACGTGCCCGCCCCCCCATGGAGGGACGCGGTGCGGAATCATCATATGCCATCCGGCCACCTCCCCCATATCATCATATCATATGCGTCCCCCGGCCCCGCTAGCAGGGATGCGGTAAATATACATGCCCCGGCCCTCCATGGAGGGACGCGGTGAACAATGCGGAGGAATGTGCACGAATACATGCCCCGGCCCGGACGCGCGGGAAAGAGTGGCTACGGCTCGCACGAGCAGAGTAGTGAGAAACCATGCACATAAACCATTTCAGAGGCTCAATGAAGTAAGCTGACATTAACCGATGTGGGATTCGCCTAAACCAATGTGGGATTCGCCTAAACCAATGTGGGATCCGCCTAAGGCGGCCTTACGCTCACCCCCCCACTTTGGGACTCAGCGTGCCTGCTGAGGTTTGCCCCACCATTGGGTTTGCCCCACCACCGGCTCTGAAACCAATTGATCATATTCTAGAATATATACAAATCATATAACGTAAGCATATCAAAGCATCTTGAAAATCCGGACATTACTCGGAAACATATCATATATCATGAGCATCTCAGAGTATCGTAGAGATCATAGTCATATATCGAATCAATTCGGGCCCGCCTCGGAAAGTTACGGACCTTACATATTATGGAATCACATACGAACATATCGAAGCAATCCGAGCCTTTCTATGAAAGATACGGACGTTCGTAGTTACGGAGTCATTTAAAAACATCACTCTTTTGGAAACACAACTTATATGCAATTTTTAAAATCCAAATCTTACTAATGACATAAAGACCATATCTTGGTTACATTAAGAATATGAATATCTAGAAACAAATAAGATTCATAAACATGCTCGGATTGCAAGAATACAGTTACCTCGGGAAACGTGTCATAACTTACTTCCAACTAGGACATGCCAAAAGAAAGAAAGGTGAGCTTTACATACCTTAGCCGCTTCCTAAATTAATCCAAACTTGGGTCTCGACTTCTCACGATCTACAATAACGTCATTAGATAACAATCGTTAGCCATAGCACTTAAGAACCCAATTCCACATTAACACTTCGTCTATAAAAATTTCGGCAGCATTTCCCCTATAACTTCAACGTCCCCGAGAATTCAACTCGGCCAAATCAACAACAACCAAACCAACAACCATACCAACAATATCCATAGGTGATTCAAAACACATTCTAACATTAATAATTTCTCTCTACACAATTCGACAACATTTCATTTATATTCAAATAAACTACGTACATTCCAACCAACATCATTGATCATACGTTCAAGTGTTAATCCGAGGCCATTCAAACACGATTTACAAGCATTCCAAGCAATTTATACAATATTCAAAACACTCCAAACCATATGCCACTTCACCCGAAACTACCAATCTCCATAAGGACAACAATAATACGTTTCTTTCTTCCAAATTCATACACTACATCAACAATCCACACATTTGCAACATTACTTCCATAAATTCAAGCAACTATGTTAAATTCCCATTATGTTCCAAATCAGCCCACACGGTGATCACTTCAACTTGGATCATTAAGTCTTCATTTTATATCATAGGATCCACAACAAACAACAACTAAAACACTACATAACATTAGTTCTACACTTTCTCACCACACTACATATATATTCGGCTACAACATAACACACCATAATCTCATGAATTCCATTCATCTCCACATATCACAATATGCATAAACACCTATAAAACATGTAAGGAAGATTGAACCTTACCCTTTTCCCTTCAACTTGTCTCCTCGGCTAGGACTACTATTTGCAAGAACGAACGGTTTTCCTATTCCAACAACTACTCCACGTCGACGAGGACCTTCCAATTAGTAGGAAAGCATGAAGAAAATAATTTTTCTTGAGCAAGACTTGAGGGACCATTCGGCCAGCCCCCTTGGCCGATTCCCTCTTCTTTCTTTTCTTCATATTTCTTCATTTTTCTAGAGGAACAAAAGATGACTACTTGTCTTATTTTTTCATCACATGTCCATATATATATACATATAGGGGTGGCCGGTTGTGCTCCTTTTATTTTTCTCAACTCTTCTTCAATTTTCTAGAAATTTCCTTAAGTGGTCAAAGATGAAATCTTGTCTTGCATGGTCTTAAATTTTATACATATACTCACACATGCCCCTCACAATTATGAAATGAACACATGGCCCCCTTTATGGCTTGAAACCATTGGCTAGCCATGTGTGGGTCCCATAGCCACATGGCTAGTTGTGGCCATTTCATGAAATAATTTATTTCCACTCTTGGACCTTAATTTTCCTTATTCCAATTTTACCCTTTGACACTCCATACCAATAAAAAAAGATGAATATGCAACTTATGCATTCTAAAAAAAAATTGTAACCTTGTCCTTAACTCCCCGCCACTAACTCGGAATATTCAAATGTACGAAATGCGAGGTATAACATCCTTCCCCCCTTTGGAACATTCGTCCTCGAATGTTCAACTAGTCTCGTAAGGTCTTCTAAGGATCTTGGGGGGGGGGGGGTTTCCTTTATCACCACGGCGCGCAACCTCATCTATCGATTACGTTCCTTCTTCATTTTCCCTTCAGCCTCTCGAGTCGTCTTCTCCCTGCTACTGTTTCGTCACACGAACTCGGATCCTTATAGTCGTACTGCAAGTACCTATGACTTTGCATCTCATTAACCATAACTCTATCAATTCCATAGCATATGTTCTCGTGCTTAATTTACTTGGTGGTCCATAACCCTTCTTCTAACATCCGGTGGACTCTTTTATTTTCCACACGTGAGAGCAACATTTTCTTTCTCCCCCAAAATCTTTCCGAACCACTAATTGCCATTCTTTTTACTCCGCCTATCACTGTTATTCCAAATGTCCTCTTGAGTTCACTTCTCTTTGCCGACATCCTTTTTCGTACCTTAGCTCGAAGATCTTTCTCGCCCTTCACTCTCCCGTCCCACCTTGTCTTCCCTTCTCTTATCTTACCTCCGGTATCGCAGCATCCTTAATTCAACCATAGCCGTGCCTCGTCTGTCCTCAGCACTAATTCCATTTTTGTAATTGGCTTAAACCATCGTTACATTTTTCCGTAGTGTCCTCGAAATGTCACAACCGCATTGTCCTTGCTAAACCTTCGCTCTTCTTATCAAATACTTACTTAATCTCATTCTTAGCATACCAATACTCACAGATGGCATCACTGTCCTTGTACAACTTATATACAGTACGTTCGATCTTAGACGTGGTTCTTTCGTCCTGCTATTTCCTAAGTTGCACCATACCGTCCTCTTATCATACTCTTTTCCTCAAACACGTCCACTTTCTAACGTCATATCATTCAAGGTCTCTGTAAAACTTCTTGCTCTACTTTAAATACCATCCTGACTTTTGTTCACTCATTGCTGATTTTCCGATCTTACTAGCTTATTTCGGTAAGGGGATCATTTGTAGCTCAGGCACCCATATCAAACACATTACTGTGTCGAGTGTTTCCGGCCATCCTTTCATTTCCTCTGTTCGCTTCCCTTTAGGGGTGTACTTATATCATTATCTATTTATATTTTGCCCCACGTCCTTGTTTCCAACCTCAATTAGGCAGCACTTTTATTCCGACGATGAATATCCAAAGTTCTCTTGAAATCTTATCTTCATCCCAACCTATCTCGGGTGCTTCCTTTGGTATCCCCTTGTTAGTTCTCCCGTTTATGTCTGGCTTTTATTTTGCCCATAGAAAATCTCATGATGCCTCTGTGTCGTCCAGAACACACTATTCCTACATAATTCTCCTCTCTTTTTTAGCACATATTCTTTGGTCCACGTTTATCCGTATCATACCAGTCATCTTCTGGCACTCCTTCTATCATGTCTTGCGTCTTCCTATAACTTGGTCTTCCACAATCCCGACACTTTTGGCACTCATTTTTCCTCGTTTCTCAACTTTCTATAACTTGGCTTTTCATCGTTCCATAATTCATGGCACTCGTATCCTCCGTCACACGTCATAACCTATTACTACACGGATGTCCCGCTTTCTTTTTTTGTGTCCTTATCCCGTTAGCTCCCTTTTCTCTTTGCCGGTCGATCCGCCCCCCGTCCTAGGCGATTCCTTAAGGTTTCGCGCACTCCGCAGACTCTAATCTTCCTTAAATTACTCCCCCTCCTCGTTGGTTTCTTACGTCAAAATTTGTAAAATTTTCAAAAAAAACTTCCCAGGGGGGTCACCCATCCTGAGATTGCTCCCACTCCAGCACGCTTAACTTTGGAACTTTGACGGAGTACGACGCTTTAACGCTTTCCTGACTGCGTCTACCTCACCGCACGACCTTCCTCACATAATATTGAGTAAGTCGGAATCTTAACATATTCCCAAAACGCCCTCACGACACATCCCGGCAGCTGTCTTGTTAATACATTCCTATCCGTCACCATTCTTCTCTTCCCTCTCTTTTTTTTTTTTTCTTCATACCCCAGTCTACTCGTATCATTACTTCCCGTGACTATAATCACATCATATTTTTCTCCTACCTATTGATTCAGTCGATACCTTAATACACATCACTCTATCCAAACCTACCAGTCCTTTCTAGATCATTCTTTGGTATCACGAATCCGTTCCACATCCCTTATTACCATATCTTCATCGACCTCCTATTTGCTATTATCAAAAATTTCACAGTTTACTTATTCTTAAAGGGCAGCCATACTTCACGGCTCAGTCGATGTTACATCCGGCATTTTTGCATATTTGGAAAGTTTGGAATAATCTTTGCTTGTAAGAAATAAGGCCACATTTGGATCTTACTAGTATGAATATGTCGGCTATGGAAACATTGGTGCGGAATTATTGAGGAAGGCCAAGGGCAAAATTGGAATCTTGGAAATTTATTTCGGGAATTTGCAAAGGATGATCCATAAGTAATTGGGCTCAAAAAAAAAAAAAAAAATTGAGGCCCAAACTTTAAGGGTGGCCGGCCAAGGCCTTGAAAAAAATGGCCCAAGCCATGTCATGTGAGGATCATGTGACTTTTAATTGGAGAGGATGACATGTATATATATGTGTTCATCCTTTGGAAGATTCAAGAAAACAAAGCAAAAACTAGAAGAAAAAAAAAAAGCAATCGGCCAAGAGGAGAAAGAAAAGAAAAAAATTCTTGGAGCTTCAATCTTGATTCAAAAATCTTGTTCTTCTTGAATTAGTAGCAATCTCAAGACGCTCTCCGACGTGGTATAATTAGTTTGGCGAAAGAACCACGTTTGCGGCAAGTTGAAATTTCAAGAAAGAGGTAAGAATTCTAATCTTTTTGTGTTATGGAATATGTATGCATGTTATAATGATTAGAATTGGATGGGAAGTATGGAATTGTGATGTGTGTGTGCATAACCGTGGGTGTGTGTGAAGTAGTGCATGGCCGTGAGCCATGGTGTGGTGAAGGGAAGCGAATTAATTTTATTTAGTTGTTAGTTGTGTTGTTGTGATGTTTGTGATGTAAAGAAAGGTTTAATGAATCAAGTTGGTGTTGAGAATGGTTGTGAGATATTATGGGGAATTACATGATTTTCATATAGTTTTTATATAATTATGAAAGTAAGGTTTTAGAATGTGAATTTATGTTGTTGTTAATGAACTTGGAGGAAGACAATATAATTTTGTAGTTTGGTTGCATTTGTAGAAGTTTGGCATGGTTTAGAGGCTGATGGAAATTTTGCATATTTTGTGAAATAACGAGAAATGTGTCCGAATTGCATTTGAACGGCCTTGAATTAGTGAATGAATATGGAAATGTTGATATTGGATGGAAAGCGTGAAGTTGGAATGATAGTTAATGCCTTGTGTAAAAAGAAAGACTATTTATGCTAATATATGTTTGTAGCGATTATTGGTGTTGTTGTTGTTGTTGATGGTGTTGTTGGGTTGTTGTTGTTGGTATATTGAGCCGAGCTACGTCTCGGGGATGTTGGATTTATAGGGGAGATGCTGCCCAAATTTTTATAGATGAATAAGGGTTAAGATTGAACTCTTAAAAGCTTGTGACTTACATTTGGTAATCTTGACCATTTGTAGATTTTGAAGCAAACGAGATTTAAGGATAAGCAAGCATAAGGCGCAACCCGGTATGTAAAGCTTACCTATTCTTTTTATGGCATGTCCTAGACCTACTAAGCCGAAAACGGAACCTTGGGGATAATCCTGCTCCTAGAGATCCGAGTTTGATTTTAGTTACTATTCATTCAGCGCAATTGAACTATAATCCTTATATTTGGCTAAAAGAATGCTTACACCTTGGTAACTCTCGCAAATGTATTTGAATCACTCCGAAACTCTTATGAATAACCTTTGGAAGCCTAATGTTTGTAATTTATGTTCGCCGCCTCGACTTGACCCGAGGTGGGCCCGCAAGTCCCGAGGCTTCCCTTATTTGATTCGTTTGACTCAGTTCGTATGATATGGAAAGAAAACGTTTGCCTATGACTCTAAAGTCCATTTGAAATGCCCCATAATGATATTTGAACGTTTGTCATTACGAATAATACTAAATTTTCCGAGAATGATCTACGATGCGTTTTTGAGAAAAACTGATAACTTAAAAACCTGCGACTTTTGTATATTAATTCTGATTGACTCGATACTCATTTTGAACCTTCTGATACTAATGTATTTGTATATAAAAGTATGTGTCGAGTCCTGGAATTTACTTTTAATCAAAGATATGGTTTTGCACTACTCTGCTTGTGCCAATGGTTATGACTTCATTCGCCGGTACCCGACCGGTTTTGAGATCGTGCGCGTTGTGACAAATTCGGCAGTATGATGTGTTACGGTTTCCGAGACCTCGCCATAGGGCCGGTTACCGTTTATGGCGTTATGATGTGATATGGCATCGATTTGTTCGATGATTTGATGTGTGTGATATTATGATGTGTTCGGAGATGTGCGGAGATTTGAAAACTTCCGGAGTATGATGTGTTGTGGCACCGGCGTCGGGGGTGACCACGTTCGAGCCTTATGCATGACTTTTATTTGCATTACGCACATTTTGCATTACGCACGGGTTTGATCCGTTACTTACATGTCGTTTTGTATCTTCGACTCCGACCATGATTTGGATTCTTGTATCTCCTGCTTTACATGCTCAGTACTTTTCCGTACTGACCCCCTTTCTTCGGGGGTTGTGTTTCATGCCGCGCAGGTACAGGCGCTCAGTTGGGTGATCCCCCGGTTTAGGCTACCCATTCTGCTATTTTGGAGTGCTCCCCTCGATCCGGAGCCCATATTTGGTATATATGTTTTGTTATGCACATTCTGTACATTGTGAATGTTCGGGTACGGCGGGGCCCTGTCCCGTCATATGTTCGTATGTTCTGTTTGTTTGTAGAGGCCTGTAGTCATATTTGTGGGTCATGGGTCCGGTTTGTTCGTAAGTGATTCTGTTTTGCGCCCTTAAGCGGCCCCGCATGTTACTATGGCCGATATGGCCCACATGTTTGTATGTATGTGTATGTCTGGGCGATGTACATTCCGCCAGCTTTGATTTTGATACGATGAGTTTGCACGGGCGACCGCTTAGGGTAGCATTCGTTTCAGTATTTATGTGATGTCCGCTATCCGCTATCGGTACGAATAATGTTCGTTGAGTTTGGACGTGTCCTGACACGACAATTTGGTTCGTAAGTTTGTTTGGGTGCCTAAGTAGGGCACCAGTCACGGCCCACGGGGCTGGGTCGTGACAGTCGACCTCCATCAAAACATATTCCAAACTTACATCTCATTCTCGTATTATTTCTAGAAAAATTTTGGCAGAGTTTCCTCTGTATTCCTTACTATCCCAAAACCTGCACGCAGGAAATACCAACAATGCCTCACAGGGCCATCACATATGTGTATACATCATGTCGTATCACGGCCACACGGGGCTCCCAATATCCACAGTAGTATGAGAACAATTAACTTACCTCGTATGTCCAACTGTGAGTTCACAGTACCGTTACACTTTTCTCTTTACTTCCCCTTTCCGTTTTCAACTTTACACTTCAATCATGTCAATATCGTACTCAACATATACCTTTCGTACCTTTACTTACCTGCGTGCTTTATGGCTTCCAATATCATCGGTCACCTTCTTCGATCAATATCATTCCTTTGCTGCAACCGAAGGTTAGTGCAAAATATCTCATTTCCTATGACTCGGCTCTATGGCACGGTCTAATAGGTGAAAGAAGAGTAACCATCCTAGATGCCCCGTAGCCTCTCTTGTTTATAGATGTGGCCGGCTCTCACACCATAAACAGGACTCTACCGGACACGACTTTGCAGACAACCCCTAGGACGAACCGCTCTGATACCAATGTGTCACACCCTTAATCCGATAGGGTGTGATGGGCACCCGACCCTTACCTAGGGCCGAGCGAACCCACTGACTCTAGTAACACTCGTAACCATACTGGGCCCTTAGCCATAACATAAATACATAATGAAACTTTTTTCGGAGAGCAAACATACTTTTCGTCTCTTTCAAATCAAGTAAAATCTATAACATATAAAACTTATAATAAAATGCGTAATAATACATCGGCTTATATAGCCGCTTACATAACCGACATCTTATACCCACGACACTGTCTGCAAAGTTTCTAACTGTCACGACCCAACCCCGTAGGCCGTGACTAGTGCCCGATCTGGGCACCCAAACACACCTATCAAACGCTATCTCAAATGATATCAAACGCATCAAGTATCCGGCAGAAGCCGACAAGGCTATGTTTCAAATTTAGATAATTTCGGAAAACATTTCGACGAGTTTCCTTTGTTTTACGGACTATCCAAAATAACCCCGCGTACGTAAAATACCAACAAAGGCCACACGGGGCCAACAACACAACATATATACATATGCGGACCGGCCGCCGCGGCGCGTAACGGGATCGCCCAAACACAACATATACACACGCATCCGTACGAATGGCCCTAACCTACAAACATGTCCACGGACTCTAAACGGACGGACGAGAATCATATGACGGGACGGGCCCCGCCGTACCCCCCGAACAAATACATACAATGCAACGGACGAATATATACCAAAAATATAAGCTCGGAATGAGAGGAGCACTCCAAATAGCGAGAAGAGGGTGTCCTAAACGGGTGGATCACCAAACGGTGCGTACGTACACGCGGCATGAAACGCGCCCCGAAGAAAGGGGTCGACGAAATATGTGCGAGTATGCAAAGCGAGAAAATGTAATGTACAATACGAGATCAAATCGAAATAGAGGTACGAAAGTAAATGCATTTCCAAAATATCAAAATGTTACTTCAAAATATAAATCATGCATAGGGCACGAAATATGGTCGCCGCCGTCGATGGCGCCATAACACAAGATAACACCGTAAAAGTTTCAAATCTCCGAATCCCCGTCACACATCACAACACAAAGATAACGCCAAACACAAGATAACGCAAAACATAAGTGGAACCCGGCCCTCGAGCGAGGAGCTCGGTGAACCATAATCACAAGATAACACCGGAATGTATCATAATGCGCACGACAACGAACCGGCCGGGAACCGCGAACGATATCATAGTAGGCACGAGCGGAGTAGTGAGTAATCATATGCATAAAATCATTATCATAAATCCAAAAGATAAGTAAAATAGTCATATTCGAAATCGGAATAATAATTATTACTTTTTGTTTCAAAGTTATCGAATTCACATAAAAGGGCGTCGCGGGACCCACGGACGAGTATAGACCCGAACTGAGCCCGCCTATGAAAAACATACTCATTCTATATCATACAAACTCCTACGAAAATTTCAAAGCAATCCGAGCTTTTCTAAGAACGTTATGAGCGTTTGAACTTTTGGAATCGCTAAAGAATAAGCTTTAAAACCAAAAATCAGCTTTCATGACATCTTTACAAATTATGAATTCCAAGGATATAAGGATCAATGTTATGGCATATGAGCACAAGAATACCAAGGAAACACATACGAATCATAGACAAGCTCGGATTGCGAGAATAGAGTTTCCTAGAGGCTCGTATCATAGCCTACTTTAACTAAGGCATGCCAAAAAGAAAGGTTACTTTACGTACCTCAAACGCTCCCCAATATGATCCAAACTCAAGCTAAATCCAACCTACGATTCGGGCTGCCCACGATCTATAAACAAGCCATAAAATGCCAAACATTAGCTAAAGACTTTTTGGGCATTACATTCCAATTTCGCCATTAATTCTACAGAAATTTGGGCAGCATTTCCCCTGTAATTAGGCTACCTCGAGAATTTAACTCGGCCAAATCAATCAACAACAACAACAACGACCAACCTAGCAACATTAAAAACCAATCCGGAAGGCAATACAACAATAATAGCTCTCTTTCCCATCATTCAACAACTTTCACAATTTCAATTCAACGGCTTAACTTCAAGATAACATCGACGCTTATACATTCACATACTAACCCAACCCATACCAACAATATTTAAAGACATCCTAAACAATTCACATAATATTTCCAACAATCCAATAATTTTCTCCAAATTAGGCCGAAAACGACCCTAAACTAGCCAACCGAGAGCACCCTATACCCATTCCTCATTTTCATGTCATGATTTGTATCCACAATTCACATTCTATCAATGCTATTCTCATCAATATACGATTTACATTAAATGTACAACAACCTCCAAATCAGTCCGCACAATCACAACATCAATTTGAGTCATAAAACATTCATTTCCAACATAGAATTCATAGCGACGACGACTAAAACATTAAGCGACATTCATTCGTTCATTGTCATATAATGTGACCCATTTCGATCAACACTACACATATACATATATGGATGATTCTCAATGGTTCTTCACCTTACAATGATCATAATAAACTAACTAAGCATTAATTCATCATTTCAATATCACACCACACACACACACACGGCTCAAGCACCACAAACTCAACTCATCTCCAACATTCCATATTTCATGATTTTCCTCCATTATAAGATACTACAACATGAATATAACTTTCATAACACAAAAACAAGATCAAATCTTACCTTTTTCTCTTCAACTTCCAATAGGCTAGGGTTTCCCAAGGATGAAAAATAATGGGTTGATCGCTCCAACGACGCTTCCACGCTACTTAGGGACCTCAATATAGTGGGTTTACACCAAGGAATAAATTTTTGGGTGGCTTGAAATGGGGGTTGAATTTCCCTTGGGCTGGCCGAGAGCCTCCTAGGAGAGGTCTTCAACTTTCTTTTTTTTTTTTCTAAGTGTCAAGTGTGGTGAATGAATGGAATGACTTGTGGTCATCTTTTTATCACTTAAATGAATTGCACAATTGTCCCTTGGCCCACATTAATGTGTTGTCCCAATTAAATGTTGACACAAAATTGTGTGGGCCAATCTCCCCATTACACGGCTAGCCATGGAATTTTGTGGATGATTTCAACTTCCAATTTTATCACTTTTGGTCCCAAATTCTCCCAATTGTTCCATACCAATAAATTCATGCACGACTTATATCTTAAAATAAAATCAAAGGTCAAGAATCCCGACTTTGTATCCCGAAATAGTTTTGTCCTTAACTTGTCATAATTAATCCGGATTGTTCCAATGTACAAAAATACGGGTTCTA
Organism: Lycium ferocissimum; assembly: GCF_029784015.1. Classification (NCBI taxonomy): domain Eukaryota; kingdom Viridiplantae; phylum Streptophyta; class Magnoliopsida; order Solanales; family Solanaceae; genus Lycium; species Lycium ferocissimum. The sequence goes on from NW_026716202.1 coordinate 12,697, forward strand.
ACACTAACCCAGAACATGAAACCATAACATGATAATCTGACTCGGCAGCACTCCGGAGAAAATGGAGCTCGCCAATCCCATTTGGAACATCTTATACTAATATCTTGACTCACCGGGTGTACTGCGTGGCATGAAACGCGCCCCCAGAAGAAAGGGGTCGGTACGAAATATGTACCGAGTATGTAAAGCATGAAATGTAGTAAGCGGGATCATCTTAAAATAAAGTACGGACAATCATAGGACTTGCTTTTGAAAACATATATCATGCATATCAATGTTATAAAATCATCGTAAAAACATATAGCGTGTCCCGCCCTCCATTGAGGGACTCGGTGAGTAAAATCATAATATGCAAATATAACGTGTACATGTAACGTGCCCCGCCCTCTAATGAGGGACGCGGTAAATAAAACCATCATATGCGTGAACATACGCAACGTGCCCCCCGGCCCCCCGCGTGGAGGGACGCGGTAAAAGGAAATCATCATATGCCATCCTGGCCACCTCCCCCATATCATCATATCATATAACGTGCCCCGGCCCCGCTAGCAAGGGACGCGATAAATATACGTGCCCCGTCCCTCCATGGAGGGACGCGGTGAACAATGCGAGAGGAATGTGCGCGAATACGTGCCCCGGCCCGGACGCGGTGAAAGAGTGGCTACGGCTCGCACGAGCGAGTAGTGAGAAACCATGCACATAAACCATTTCGGAGGCTCAATGAAGTGGCGGCATTAACCGATGTGGGATTCGCCTAAACCAATGTGGGATTCGCCTAAGGCGGCCTTACACTCACCCCCCCACTTTGGGACTCAGCGTACCTGCTGAGGTTTGCCCACCATTGGGTTTGCCCCACCATTGGGTTTGCCCCACCACCGCTCGAAACCAATTGATCATATTCCGAATATATACAAATCATATAACGTAAGCATATCAAAGCATCTTGAAAATCCGGACAAATATTATACCAAATAGCTTCGGACATTACTCGGAAACATATCATATATCATGAGCATCTCGAGTATCGTAGAGATCATAGTCATATATCGAATCAATTCGGGCCCGCCTCGGAAAGTTACGGACCTTACATATTATGGAATCACATACGAACATATCGAAGCAATCCGAGCCTTTCTATAAAAGATACGGACGTTCGTAGTTACGGAGTCATTTAAAAACATCACTCTTTTGGAAACACAACTTATATGCAATTTTTGAAATCCAAATCTTACTAATGACATAAAGACCATATCTTGGTTACATTAAGAATATGAATATCAAGAAACAAATAAGATTCATAAACATGCTCGGATTGCAAGAATAGAGTTACCTCGGGAAACGTGTCATAACTTACTTCCAACTAGGACATGCCAAAGAAAGAAAGGAGCTTTACATACCTTAGCCGCTTCCTAAATTAATCCAAACTTGGGTCTCGACTTCTCACGATCTACAATAACGTCATTAGGTAACAATCGTTAGCCATAGCACTTAAGAACCCAATTCCACATTAACACTTCGTCTATAAAAATTTCGGCAAAGCATTTCCCCTATAACTTCAACGTCCCCGAGAATTCAACTCGCCAAATCAACAACAACCAAACCAACAACCATACCAACAATATCCATAGGTGATTCAAAACCAACATCATTGATCATACGTTCAAGTGTTAATCCGAGGCCATTCAAACACGATTTACAAGCATTCCAAGCAATTTATACAATATTCAAAACACTCCAAACCATATGCCACTTCACCCGAAACTACCAATCTCCATAAGGACAACAATAATACGTTTCTTTCTTCCAAATTCATACACTACATCAACAATCCACACATTGGCAACATTACTTCCATAAATTCAAGCAACTATGTTAAATTCGCATTATGTTCCAAATCAGCCCACACGGTGATCACTTCAACTTGGATCATTAAGTCTTCATTTTATATCATAGGATCCACAACAAACAACAACTAAAACACTACATAACATTAGTTCTACACTTTCTCACCACACTACATATATATTCGGCTACAACATAACACACCATAATCTCATGAATTCCATTCATCTCCACATATCACAATATGCATAAACACCTATAAAACATGTAAGGAAGATTGAACCTTACCTTTTCCCCTTCAACTTGTCTCTCGGCTAGGACTACTATTTGCAAGAACGAACGGTTTTCCTATTCCAACAACTACTCCACGTCGACGAGGACCTTCCAATTAGTAGGAAAGCATGAAGAAAATAATTTTCTTGAGAAAGACTTGAGGGACCATTCGGCCAGCCCCCTTGGCCGATTCCCTCTTCTTTCTTTTCTTCATATTTCTTCATTTTTCTAGAGGAACAAAAGATGACTACTTGCCTTATTTTTTCATCACATGTCCATATATATATATACATATAGGGGTGGCCGGTTGTGCCCCTTTTATTTTTCTCAACTTTTCTTCAATTTTCTAGAAATTTCCTTAAGTGGTCAAAGATGAAATCTTGTCTTGCATGGTCTTAAATTTTATACATATACTCACACATGCCCCTCACAATTATGAAATGAACACATGGCCCCCTTGATGGCTTGAAACCATTGGCTAGCCATGTGTGGGTCCCATAGCCACATGGCTAGTTGTGGCCATTTCATGAAATAATTTGTTTCCACTCTTGGCCCTTAATTTTTCTTATTCCAATTTTACCCTTTGACACTCCATACCAATAAAAAAAGATGAATATGCAACTTATGCATTCTAAAAAAAATTGTAACCTTGTCCTTAACTCCCCGCCACTAACTCGGAATATTCAAATGTACGAAATGCGAGGTATAACACTTTACCTCCAAGAACAGCCTTCCCAAGCTCCAATATTGAGTTATGACATAATGAGGGTCTAGGTCTTATTTTAAGACACATTTAATGAAATTCCCCTGCTCGTGACCACCACGGCCAAGGGAGTGCCGCCACAGCGAGGCCGCTACGGCGTCGGGGACACCGCTGCAGCGGTGAGGGCCCTTTTACTTATGACCGCCCCAGCGGTCACTACACCGCCACGGCAGTACCGCTGGGGCAGCTCGGGTGCCGCCGTTCTTTGGTACCAGACACTAGAAATCCCTAAATTCTCTAGTCTTCCATCGAATTTTCGGGTTATTCCCGAGGCCATATGCTCATAATCCGACCACCTAAACCCATACAAAAATACGCTACGAACGTACTCATGGTCTCAAAATTTCCAGCGGAGGTCGCGTTGACCGAGTCAACCACCGATGCCTACTTCCCATTTCCCATCCAATGTCCCAAAATGCATTGGGAATCGAGCCAATCATACATACAGGTTCTAAACAATCATCCGGACCTCTTAGAGTTGACGAAACTCTAAAAAGGTCTGTTTGCCCAAAAGTCAACCTCGGGGCAAAATGAGTCAATAAACGCTCGGAACTGGCGAAAGTGCCAAAAGGACTATAACGACCAAACGGGTCGTTACATCAGATACCAATTGAATCGTTGCTAGTCCTCGAGCAAATAAAAGAAAAAGGCAGTGAAATACCTGAATCAGTGAATAACTGGGGGTATCGGCTACGCATATCGGACTCAGTCTCCCAAGTATACGTAAGATCTAGGAAATCCTCCCAAAGGCAAGTACCAAAAAGATTTAAACTGTATTAATCATCATTATATGAAGAGACATCCTTTTACTGGTATTTACATAGAGATAGAGAACGTATACGAGAGTTACGAAAAATAGAAAAAGCTTTGAGGGCAGTTTTAGAAGTAATAAATACAGAAGCATTATCATCATTAATAGTAAATAGTTTCTTACAAAATATTATACACGAAGAGACCATATACGCTATGATTTGGTAATTACAAGGTATAAAAGACGATATAGAAAGATTAACGACAAGGATTAAGTTTCAAAAAGAGCTTAAAGTGTGAATTCCACTAGGATAGTAAATAAATCAGGGAGAATAGAAAAAGAATTCGATACAGAGGTAAATAAAGAAGAAAAACGTAATGAAATAAATGATCCAACCATAAATTTAAGAGTAATAACATTAGAAACGAGAATAAATGAATTAGAGAAAAGACTACAAAAATGATAAATGTTCTGTAGAGATCTTTGGAACAACATCAACAACACATACTAGCACCAAAAAACTCATATTCCCCTTCCCTTTCATCTAATGCATCAAATCATTTTCCCAATCCAAACCTTTGTAATATAAACCTCTACTGTAAAATAGTACTAGTTTTTCAATAATCCTCCAAGTTTGAGAAGTAGTTTTTAGGGTTCCCCGAAAGGAAACCTCTCTCCGTCTTTAAGTCATATAAGTTTTTATAACTATATGTCCCTTCGCCGAAGGAAGAAAATAATCTTCTTCGGAGCGGGACTAGGAGTACCTCTCCACTCAAGCCTAGGGATGCCGGCATGGCTAAAGTGACTTGTCTTGGCGTGACACCCAAGATCGTATGATAAGGAAAAGCCGGGACATACCCGATAAAATATCAAAGTCCACCATATCCAGAATCATCAAATCTACCGGGTGTCATACCATAAAACTAACTAAACAAGACCAGTAGACTCGATCAACAACAACAGAATCTCCGACTAGAGTAGACACATGAACAGGTATATCTATGCTATCACCGGGTAAATCCCAACCAACGGCATGAAATGCAAATACATACGAATAAGTGGATCCAGGATCAAATATCACGAGATCTTTGCTTTATAACGGACAAAAATGGTTCGCCATCACCCCATCAAGAATCTCCAGAGATGCGGCTGCTCTCGCACTCGCGACCTCGACTCTCGACACCCACGATCAACAATGGCACGGAACGAAGCGTC
>NW_026716203.1:0-18518 GCF_029784015.1 Lycium ferocissimum
TATAAAAAACGACGAAGACAAAGATATCAATTCAACAAACAACAATTTAACATAAAAACAAATATTGAAACGAGCAAAGATCCAAATTCGTACCTAAATTTTGGAACGAGACAAGTTACGTACACAAAACAAACAGGAGGAACGAAGAAGCAAAAAAAGAAAAGAAAAGGGCAAATGACGAAATAGAAAGGGTTTTAATGGGGTAAGGGTAATTTCGTCAAAAAACTTTCTCATTAAAACGCGCTACAGGGCAAAAATTAAAGAAGGCATAAATGAGGGGCAAAAATATAAAGACCAACCCGAAAGAGCAAGCACTCCGCGCAAAAAAAAAGAATTTAAAGAGGGCAATTCACAGAATTGCCCTCTGGGTGGTCTTTAAATTTTATCATATTTAATCTTGGGAATTTGCCCTTAGAAAGTAAAACTCATGGGTTTTAGGTTCGAATCCCCACACGATCAGAATTTTAAAAAAAAAATTCGCAAGATTTAATTTAAATTTCGCTATGCTTCATCGGCACACTTGTGAAGGAATTACCAAAGTTATGGCGGATCCGGCATACTTATGCCAAAGGGCAATCCTTTGGTAGTTACTTCACAAGTTTAAAAATCGGTCCGGCATAAAAGTTTGCCCATTAAAAGTATACTTGCCAGATAAACTTGTTAAGGAATTACTAAAGTTATGCGAGTCGGATACTTATGCCAAGCGTCCCGCACTTATGGAAGGCATGAGTATGCCGGATCCGGCATAAATTTGGTAATTCCTTAACAAGTGTATGCCAGATTCGGCATACACGCGACTCAAACCTTGCCTTGCAATTTTTTTTTTAATTTATGCTTGAGCGGGGGTTCGAACTCAGAACCTCATGATTTCTGCGTGAACGCTCAGAGTTGCAATGCGAAGGGCAAAAATTAAAGACCAGCAATATGAGAGGCATAATTTAAAGACCACAAATATGAGGGGCAAAATTTAAAGACCACCCCAAAAGAAGGGCAATCCGCGCAAAAATAATGTTTAAAGGGAGCATGATTTTGGAATAAAAATTGCTAAAATTGGGATTTAAAATACGGCCTCTTTCATTTTAGTTGTAACCACATTAAGCCCATTTTAAAATAAATTACTTTAGAATCAAGACCAATTTTTAAAACACGAAAAAATCAAAATAAGATCGAGATAGATTAATTATCCAATTAACTAATTAAGCTTGTTGATTTAAAAAAGTAAAATATTTATTTGCAATAATTGACTAATTATCGTAATTAGGTTGTAAATGACTTAAACTTTCAATTGAAAATACATACTTGATTAAACACTTGTTTTTATATAAATTGATTTTCGAATGGATAAAATAGACATAATTAATACTTGAAATTATACGTAAATATATGCATAATATAACAATGATATTTTGTCAAATGAAATGACAAAAAAGTAGTTAAGAATTTTTTTTTACTTTTATAAATATTTATTTCACTCTGTTTGAAATTCATGAAGCTTGACTAGTTAATTAAAATGGGGAGGACCAAAATTGGGTGTCAATAGACGTCACTACTTATCTCTGATAGGCCACAAAGCTTATGAGGAAATTCCCTTTTCTTTCCCTCTTTATCGTGCATTCTTATTTTAGTTTGAAATCTAAATCTATGTTGTTTCAGTCTCTCACAAATGGTGAGGACAAGTGAGCAAGAGCCTGTACCCAAGGCTAGAGCCTCTACTCGAGTTAGAGGTGGAGGTAGGAGATGGACTAGGTTAAGGCCAATGCTCATATAGAAGCACCTGCTAAAGACCGAACACTAGATGATGCTCGAGCCTATTCCAAAGGTACTTCAGTTGACCCACCAGAGGTTTATGAGGATAAACATATTCCGACCATTCATACAAGCCTAATTCAAGTTCTCGAGGGATTGATTGTTACACTTGTGCTATAGGAGAGTTTGTTTCAAAATATGGGATTCTTCAAGAGTATGGCTTAGGTTGTTGTCATACCAATGACTTTGGATACTTTTCAAATATGAGGGGGCACAAACCCAGCTACACACACCTCGATTCAGTAGTATGCTCTTGTCACGACCCAACTAGTAGGCCATGACGGGTATCCGGAGCTGGCTACCGAGCACCACTTATCATGCTATCTATCATACTCAACCTGGACATATATATATTTTCAACAAAGAACTTGTCATAAACCAATTTTCGAACCTCCCAAAACATGTATATACGCATAAGCCCATGAAGCTACAAAAATGATGTACAACATATACACTAAAAAAGTCTCATAACATCTACAACCCACATATAAGTATCTACGAGCCTCTAACTGAAGTACTGAAGTCATAAGGACGGGACAGGACCCTGCCATGCCCCAAATATGTGCATAAAAGAATATACCAATAAATAGCACCTCCGGAGTAGTGGAGTGCTCCTGTGTTCGCTGATAGGCTCCTATGGATCTGTACCGACTCCCTGTCTACCTGTGGGCATGAACACAGCGTCCATAAAATAAAAGATGTCAGTACGATAATGTACTGAGTATGTAAGGCATATATGATGACATAATAAGGAAATATAGGAAGTATAAGAAGAAAGGATAACTGTAGCTGCTTTCCTCTTGAGGCGGAATCATGCATGCTCGCTTTACCTTTTAAAACATATCATACATAACTGTCCGAATCAAATAATATCATTAGCCCGCGTCCGGGGTAATCATCGCACGCCGCCCAGTAGTGGTGCTGTCATCATTCATAAGCCGCCCGCCTTAGCGGTGCTGCCTGTGCCATATAGACATGGTGTTACCATAAGCCACCCGCCTTAGCGGTCTTTGCCCGGCCATCTAGGCATGGTGTAATTATCATCATATACTTAACCTGAAGCATGCATAAGAACTCAAGTAAAAGCTGTAACTCTATCGAAGTGACTTAAGGTCAGGAGCCTCCGATTAATTTATGGAATAATCATAATCGTCATGTCTCACCTTGAAGGAACTAGCATTAAAAGGAGAGACTACCAACAATGAATAACATCAAGGAATTATGTAAAAAAAATAATCATGAACATCATAATAGCATCATATCATGAGCTTTAAAATCTCTGGACATTGGTTCATCATTATCATTATCATATTCACAACACATCCCTTATCTTATATCTTATGAGAAGCTCCTAATAATCATAGACTTATAGTTTTCAGAATATAAGAAAGTCATGTAAGGATAAAGGAAATCATGTTATAGGAATCATGCCTTGGAAAAGAAGGGACTAGCCTTACATACCTTTATGGCTTCTTCACGACTAAATATTCCCCTTCCAAGCTTACGACTCTACATTCAAGAAGATTCATACTAAATTAGTTCATTTAAAACATGCTTACGTCTAAACTAAAGCGACTACAAGCAAACGAAAATTGGGCAACACTTCCTTTATTTCAACAACTTCCTCCATATAATAAACAACTCCCAAACGTCGTTAATAACACCCAAGACATCACAATCGATAAACTTCTTCAGGTTAAGCGTTATTCAATTCTTAAAATGCCCTTCCAATGTCACTCACAATCATGACTATGACATAGCACCATATCCATTCTCATATAATACTTCTTTAATGTCACTTACATCATTCACAACAAGATTACACTCATGGTATGTCAAGAACTATGATTCAAGTCAAGTTGTTATTCAAGAATGCCACTATTTTCATATTTGAACTTCATACTCTACTTTCTCCCATAATCCAAGTCTTTCAACTACTCAACATTCTTAATAACATGAATTAAATGTGAAACTCACTTTTGATCACATAGGAATGGGCTTTGGATGAAAATACTCCACTTGAGAGAAAACCCTACTTCAATACCAAAGAGATTCTTGGTTTCCACAAGCCCTAGTGAACATTGTTGCACTTGATTCTACTAATTTGTTGGTGCTTACTCTTTAATTCCTCTTGGATTTGTGATAATATGATATGGAGAGTATTCTAGAGTTTTCCGGACTTAGAGAGAAGTGAAATCTGAAAATTATGAACAATGATCGTCTATTTATAACTGGAACTAGAAAATTCCAGAGAGGCGGTTCGACGGCCGAGTCGACGGTCCCATCGACATTTCGACGGTCCGTTGACTTGTCCCGTTGATTTGCGCCTGCAGATTTCAGTTTGCGTAAAACATATTGACGGTGCACAGTGACGGTCCGTCAACATGTCGACGGCCCGTCGACACTGACTAGTGTTCTACAGAATTTCTTGAAGCCGTTCAGATTGCGTCGATTCGATCCGTTCAACTTATAACCCCATAAATTACTGGGAATACCTGCTGGTACATTTGTACACGGGGTAAGGCACTTTCTACCTTAACTTTCTCCAACGAGCTTTCTTCTCTCGCCTCAAATGTCTTTGGAATCTTAATTAGAACCATTAAGCATCCCTTCTTACTTGTAGGGGCATCATATACACCTTAACTTGTGTTAGTCTATTCACTGCACAACAACCCGAAATTCTGAGGTGCAATAGCTCTAGTGTATCAAGCTCTAAGAGTTCAGCATGTTGTGGCATAGCCTACAGGTGCCCTGTAACCTATTATTGCATCACTAACAATGATTCATCCTGCTATGTCTACCAATGAACATGAGAGGTAGGATAGGAACAAGATACTATTTTCGTCACATTACAATAGAGATCGTTAGCTGTGCCTAGGATTTCTTGATCGCTGCCATGAGATATTGCACAACATGGGCTTGGTGAAGTCCAATAGAGTTAGATTTACTACTTTCTAGGCATAGGGCCAGGCCAAAATAGTGGTGGAGGACTTATGTGTAGAGTAGACCAGTAAGGTCCATTCCTCGCACTTGGGCATAGTTCACATATCTCATTCTTAAGAAGTTCATCCCTGATAGCAAGATGGATGAGTTGAGAGGTCATTTCAAGCATCTACAACAAGGTGTTATAAAGTATCTTAATTGTGCCCTCACTTCCATTAAAGAACTCTCTAATGCATGATCTGGAGTTCTCCAGTTCAGTGGAGTGGGGTAGACATGCACTGTGTATGAGATGGGATTCACTGAGTTGTCTTGTTATGTTTCTTTCCTGATACCGACTGAGATAGAAGAGGTCCATCGATGGATTGGCTTATGCTATCATGCTTAGTATGTCATATGAGGTCAACTTTGGGGTTTCTTTCATTTAGGTTGTTTACATAGCGAGGAGGATTGAGCGTATCAAGCATTAGGACAAATAGGAGCGTGAGGCCAATAAGCCTTGTAACTCAAGTGGTTTCAGTGGTGCCTTATTCAGAGGCAAGGGTTTTCACAACAGAGGTCTACCCATATCGAATAGACCAGTATTTTCTGCCTAACAGACTTCACACGGTGCTCATTCAAGGTGTAGTACCTATAGTGCTATTTTAGGATAGGCATCTTACAATGCATCTTCAGGGCCGAGGACCTATGGTGACAACTATCATTATGTAGGGATATTCTAGTAGTCTCATCCATATAGAGTCAGTTTCAAGGGTTGCTTTGAGTGTGGAAAGACGGGCCACATAAGGAAAAACTTTCCCAAATTACAGAGTGGTACACCATAGATAGGTATTCGGACCATTGCTCAAACTCTTGTTACTAGAGCAATTGCATAGTCATCTAAGGGTGGTTCTCAGGATGGTAGAGGCGATGGATGAGGTGGTGCTTAGGCCTGTTGTTATGCTTTTCTAGGTAGACTAGAGGCAGAAGCATCAGATATGGTTATTATATGTTTTATTAATTTGTCATTTGGATGCTTCACTACAATTGACCCAGGTGCCACTTATTATTATGTGTCCTCTAATTTTTCATCAAACATGGATATGTCCTGTGGATCGCTTGATGTTCATGTTAATGTGTCTACACTTGTGAGGATCCTATTGTAGTTGATCAAGTCTATCAATCTTGTGTGGTTTCTATTCTAGGGTGTGATACATTGGTTAATTTATTATTACTCGACATGGTGGATATCGAGGTTATCTTGGGCATGGATGGGTTATCTTATATCATGTGACATTGAATTATCACTTCAAGATGGTTACCTTTGTCATGCCAAGAGTTCCCGTAAGTTGAGCGGAGGGGTATGCTTAGCCGCACTATGAGGAAAGTGATATCTTTCATGAATGGTACTAAAAGGGTACTTCTCTTATCTAGCCTATATCCAGGACACTTGCACGGAGACTCCTATTCTTTATTTAGTGTTAGTGGTTAGGGATTTTCCAGAGGTGCTTTCTATTTACTTACCTAGCATCTCCTAGATCATGACATTGACTTTGGGATTGATTTGGTATCGGGCGCACAACTTATATATGTACACCATACAGGATAGCACTAGTGGAGTTAAAGGAATTCAACGAGTAATCACAAGATTTATTGAGAAAAGGGTTCATTAGACTGAGTATCTCCTCATGGGGGTGCTCTTGTCCTATTTGTGTATAAGAAGGATAGGTTAATGTGGATGTGCATTGATTGTCGTCTTTTGAACAAAGTAATTTTAAAGAACAAGGACCAATTTTTGTGGATTGATGATCTATTTGGCCTGTTACAACGTGTCACTGTCTTATCTAAGATCCCTTTGAGGTCCAGATACCATTCATTGAAGATTAGGGAAACTGATATCCCTAAGACAACTTTTAGGACGTGTTATGGGCATTATGAGTTTCCACTCATATCTTTTGGGTTGATTAATGCCCCAACACCATTTATGAACTTGATGAACCGATTGATAAGCAATACCTACATTCCACTGTCATTGTTTCATCGATGACATATTAATATATTCCCGTAGTAGGGAAGAGAATGAGCAATATTTAAGGATTGTGCTCCAGATTCTACAAGAGAGGAAGCTTTATGCCAAATTCTCCAAGTGCGAATTTTAGCTTGATTTACTTCTAAAAAAAAGGAAAAAATCAGGGCGCAAAACCGACGGACTGCTAAAAATCGAAGGAAAATCGGTGCAACACGGTCCGTCGATTTACGTTACGTCGCTTTTCGAAACCGACGGACTCCGTCGGTTTTGTAAAAAAAAAAAAAAAAAAAAAACCGATGGACTCCGTCGTTTTTTTTTTTTTTTTGAAAATAAAAGAAAATGAAATGTAGCACCTTGGAATCGAATCCGAGTATGTTTCTTGGCATTAAAGGGCTCTACCACTAGACCACTGATATTTTTTGTTCATAAACTTACATTGATTTAATTTATACTTTTTTTTATAAAAAAAATAAAAAATAAAATAAAAATAAAAAACCGACGGACTTAGTCGGTTTATTTTAGAAAATAGAAAATAATTATATTTTTTCACACATTTTTGAGCAAAAAATAACCGACGCAGTCCGTCGGTTTTCTTAAAAAAAAAAAAATATTGAAAAAACCGACGGAATCCGTCTGTTTTTTCCATCGGTTTTTTTCCGTCTATTTTGCCAGTTTTTGAGTAGTGATTCTGAACGACCCGTTAGGTTGTTTTGAGTATTAGGACTCCTACCCCCTAAATGACGCTTCACATAGTTCTAAAATGGTATTTTGACTTGCCAGGATGGGTAGCACCATTCTCGAACTAATCAGGTATGTATCGGAGAATAAAATATAAAATTTGAAGCTCTTGAGTGGAAATAAGGAAAAGGTTTGACCAAAGTCAACATTTGGGGTTAACGAATTCAGATATGAAATTATGAAATGTCCCATCGAATTGGGTCAGGTCAGGCTGCTCATCGTGATCGTGATGGTGACATCGTGTTCGCGACGAGTCAGGGCAGGTCAATGCAGTGGGTTCGCAGAACCATATCATGTTCACGAAGAAGGGTCTATATCTAGGTAGAATTTATTTTCAAATTCGATGGGACATTTCATAATGTCATAATTTGAGCTCTAGAACTCAGTTGAGGTGATTTTGGTTGCTATCAACTTGTTTTGGCTAGGCGATAGTGTCATGACCCAAACTGGAGGCCATGATGGGCACTTAACCATATTAGTCAAGTACCACCTGATATACATCTTTCATGAATATGAACCTAGGTGGGCCGATAGGGCCATCATGTGACTCACAATAACTCATAGGGAACATGCATATATCAACTGCTCTGAAAGACTCATCTGTATGAAAATACTGAACATGCTATATGAGCTAGTAAGGCTATCATAACCAACTGTGAAGACAAATGAAATTTCAAGTATGGACACCATCTGATGGTACATAACTGTCTACAAGCCTCTACTGGAAACATAACATATTGTGGTCGGGACAGGGGCCCGCTATACCCATAAACATATATGTATATATATATATATATATATATATATATAAGACCATGTCGACCCCGGCATCTCTCCGAAACAATACAGTGCCTCAACTTCATCCGCTCAGCTGACATCCTAATAGATGGATCGCCCCTCGTATCCGGCACCCGCAGCATGAAGCGTAGCCATCTGACGGTACATAACTGTCTACAAGCCTCTACTGGAAACATAACATATTGTGGTCGGGACAGGGGCCCACCATACCCATAAACATATAAGTGTATTATATATATATAAGACCATGCTGACTCCTGGCATCTCCGAAACAAATAGAGTGCCTCAACTTCATCCGCTGAGCTGACATCCTAATAGATGGATCACCAACCTGTATCTGCAGACCTGCAGGCATGAAGCGTAGTGTTATATCCCGCCTTTTCGCATGATTGGAAAATTTGAAATAAATGTGATTTATGAGAAAGGAGGTCATATTTGAATTTTCTTAGTAAGTGTGTAGTAATTATGGGGTTAGAACATGAAAACACCGGATAAGGCCCAAGGGCAAAATTGGAATTTTGGAAATTTGTTGCGGGAATTATAAATTATGATTTGTGAAGGTTTGGGCTCAAAAAAAAAAATGAGAAAAATGAGGCCCAAACAAGGAGGCCCAACCTGCCACCCCTTAGCCCAAGTCCATGGACTTAATTAAATCCATGTGACATTATATAGTCATCCTTAGCCTTAGAACATTCAAGAAAAACCAAAGAGAAAACAAGAACAATAAAGACCACCCCATTCGGCCCCTTAGAGGAGAAAAGGAAGATCAAGAAATTCAGGAAAAAAATTGTTCTCCATGTGTTCCCACTAATTTGAAGGCCCTCTTTAACATGGTATGATTGCTTTGGAAGAAAGAGCAATAGTTTCTTCAAGTGGACAACTTAGTTGAAGGAAGAACCTAGTGAAGAAAGGTAAGAATTCATCCCCTCTAATTATGTTTTGAAGGTTTGTTTGTGTTGCGGTGCATGCAAATGAGTAGAAAATATGAAAGCATGGAAGTTTCGCATGTTGGGTATGCATACATGCAAAGGGCCGTGTGTGTGTTATGGCATGGATTGAATGTGTTGAATTTCATGTTGTAATCTAGTTGTGTATATGGTATAATCTATGTTGGAAATGGAAGTAGAATGAATTGGATGGAATCGAAAAATAGGAAGTTGGCCGTGAGCCATGGGTGAATTGGAGGGATGATGAATTATGTTGTTTAATGTATTAGTTGTGTAGTTGTGATCCTTGCATTGTAGGTGTAGGCAAAACGAAGTAAGATTTCATGAAAATGGAATATGGAAGTTTATGTTGATTTAGTATGAATTTATGAAATAATGGGAATGAAATGTTTAAGGTGTAAAATATGATTTAGGTTGATGAATTTGGATGAAGGAAATGAGTTATGAACTTGTATGTTGAAAATTGGAAGAATTGGATAAATGTGGTTTGGTGGAAAGTTGCATGTTTTGTATACTTTATGTATATCCCGTGTATACGTGGTAGAAATGTTATGATATGTTTCCGAATGGAATTATAATGACTTTGATTAATATGTTGAGATTGAATTGGAAATATGAAGTTGGAAACGGAAGTTATGACATTATGTTGGAAAAATGACCAAATAGGTCATATTGCGTTTTATTGTGTTTGTTGGTGTTGTTGTTGGTTAATCTGAGCCGAGCTAAGTCTCGGGGATGTCCTAATTATAGGGGAAGTGCTGCCGAAATTTCGGTAGCCAAGTATGACCCCAAGATTGAAATGTTAGATACACGAATAGTAACTGTAAGAATGACCATTTGCGATTTTTGGACGAAACGGGAAGAGAGATTTGACGAGCATAAGGCGCAATTCGTGTATGTAAAGCCTTTCCCTCTTATTCTTTGGCATGTTCCGAGTCCTGACGGCTTGACGGCGAGCCTCGATGACATTTCGCTTCTCGTAATCCGAGATTGAAATTAGCGCAAAATCCGTCGCAAGACCGAATCCTTTCCTTCTAACTTGACCTATAGCCATGTAATCTTCCATAAATGGAGTCGAAACACTCTAAAATGATTGTGGACGACTCCCTAAGGTCTATTAGCTATACTCTATGTACCCTATTGTGGTTGGGGTCCGAGGTGGGCCCACAATACCCCGATACTCCCGTATAGTTCAAAGCGATTCGTTTCTCGTCTCGTTTTTTCATAAGGAGCTTTTAATTATGTTCGTCCGCTAACTTGTAAGCATTATGACCGGCCTTTCGAGTCCGAGTATTGTTCCGACCTTCCGGGAACGATTTCGAATACTGACTCGATATAATTTGATTACTCGATTTGATACGCTTTTCCGGACTACTTCAATTTTATTCAAATTTCCGTTCGTTGGTCTCGTATGTATATAGTTTCGCATTTGTCTCGTTCGTGGATGCCTCAATGCTTCCTTGGCTACGCGCCCGGGCCGGAGCCCCGTGATTCGTGCACCATCGCATTGTTCACCGCGTCCCTCGGATTGTCGGGCCGGGATGTCGTATCCGATACGATCCGATATGACCAGTCGGATTATGTGACTTAGCGGGGATGGCGGCGGATGGCATTTGACGATTCCCTCGTCGTCGACCGCGTCCGTACTACGAGGCCGGTGCCCCCGTTACCGGCCCTTTATCAGGGCGGGATGCCATTTGTATGTAATTGGGACCGATATCGATATGTCCGTCCGTATATGATTATGACTCGCATGCATGATTCGTCTCGTTCGGGCCCGTATGTCGCGATTTGGATGGCATGACTCCGTCCGGCACACTTCTCGGGAAGTCCGATTCGGACTCCGATTCGTCCGTCATACATTTGAATTCGGCTCCGTCCGAGAGTCCGTCCGCACGCTCTCGTAAGTCCGATTCTTATGCGCCCTCCGTAAATTCGTAAGTTTGACTCGCTACGAATCCGACTTCTCCGTCCGCTCTATTTCTCGTATTTCCGTCCGATACGATTTTACATATATACGATTCTCGTTATTATAATTATGTATGTTATGTTTCCGCTTTACATACTCGGCACATCTTACGTACCGATCCCTCCCTCTCGGGGGCCGTGTTACATGTGCCCACGTGTACGGACGCGCGTGATCCGCCCCCGATAGGACTTCGCCCCGTCGTTGTGAGAGCTCCCTTTGTTCGAGCCGATATTTTTGGTATATTTTTGTTCATATCGTTCCGTAGTATATATATGACTATTTGGGCACGGCGGGGCCACAGCCCCGTCTTACGATTCGTTCGTATGTTAGAGGTCGCTGTATATCTCGTGAGGTGGGTTGTCACCGGTTTGGCACGTATGTGGGGTTTGCGGTTTGTCCGTTATGATAGCCCCCCAACGGCTAAATACGTAAGTATGTATATGTATACGTATACGTATACGTATGTTTGAGCGACACGCCTTAGGTTTGTACGGATTTACGTATGTCGGATCCGTTAGGCGGGTACGTGGGTGTCCCCGTGCCTCGCCCGCCGCCCACGTTTGGTCGTGACAAAGGTGTTGGTATCGCACGGTGGGTTCTCGACCGTTCAGGCCGTGTCTAGTAAGAGTCTTGTTTATTGGTGTGTTGGGCCACATCATAAAAATGGTGGAGGCTGCTGCAGGACATCTAGGATGTTATGTTACCCTTTCTTTGACTCTTAGACCATGCGTTAGCTCACAGGTTATCAGTGATGTCTTCCTTCCGACGAGCTCGTTATATTTTTTTTTCAGCGATATAAGAAAAATGGTCGGCGGGCGCGAGAAGGTGCGCCCGTTGGCATCGGAGAGACTAGTCGGCTCAGAGGGTTACTAGGGCCCGTACCCGGTGCTATGCCCGCACGGCTCCCGGGCCGGAGGGTTCGGCCCACCGCCACCGTACGAGGCCGAGGCTCTCGCTGAGCTTCCGTGCCCACTCCCGCCCCCGAGACGCTCTGGAGGACAGACACGGAGGAGGCGGCCCACCGTCGACGACGACAAGGGTCGACGGTGCCCGCGGACGCGGACAAGAGAGGAGATGATGATGACGCGTGATAGCCCGCGAGTCCGCGATTTCTTGGACGTGTGCTCCACCGCAGTTTTTCGGTTCAAGCCCGACGAGGACCCGCATGATTTCATCCGATGGGGACGCGGCGTTCGGCGGGACGGTTCGAAGCCAGCCGACCGAGTCTCGGTCTGTGCTTGCTTGGGACACGAGCTTCTCGGATGTTGCCCTCATCGGTGGAAGAGTCTTGTGGGCCTGCCTAGGGTGAGGATGCTCCCCGCCCCGCGGGGGACGGAGTTTTCGCCGCTTTCCTCCGCCAATTTTTACCCCGTAGCCGGCGGCGTAACAGAGTTGACCGATTTTGCGGCCCAAGCAGAGGTAGGAGCTGTGACATGAGAGTCAATCTGTATATCTCAATGCATCTGTATGACTGTATATCTGAAACTATCTGTATAACTCTGTATAACTGAAAATGCCTCTGAGGGCGTATGATATGCATGTAGGTCATAGTGCTGAGAAACGTTCCGCCCGATCCATATCTCATATCCCATCGGCCTCTCTGCGGCCATCATCATCATCATCATCATCACTGTGCACCAGCTGATCAGGTGGTAATGCGTATATAACACCTATCCCTTTCCGTCATACCCCATAGACATATAATATACGCGTATATAAAGCCTTCTGGTCACGGGACAATGTGCATATATATGTAAATGAATGCAATGCATAAATAAAATGAGAACATAGAACTTTTGGAGTGACATAAGGTTGTACTACCTCTGATAGACATATTTTGGGCTAACATCCTCAATGTAAGTAATATCAAGACCCATGAATAGAAAGAATTGTCATAAGAGGGGTACAAGAGCATCAAATACTGAAGTACTCCTAGCGCTTCTAAGAATAAAGTAATATGAAAGCTCGTTTACTCGTTCATATCATAAGATCATTCCAAAATGAAAGAAAAGATAGCCTTAACATACCTTTGCGTCTCCTTAATCACTTAACGCCTATCTTTCTGAGTTCACAAATCTACATTCAAGACCATTTACCACATAATTAGGTTTAGGGGAAACTCATAATCCCAGTTTAAACTAGTTCTTAAGTTAATGAAATTCGGGCAGCATTTCCCCTGTAATTTCCATTCCAAGCCAACTCCAAATCAAGCCCAAACATCAATACCAACATCAAAAACAAAATAATCAAGAACTACAAGTCAAAGCATAAGTAAATCCATCCCAAAACTTCCTTCAAATCAGAGCCCAAGCCAACAACACCGACATGCCAACATGTAATCTTTATATCACAATTTCCTTAACTTAAAACTATTAAAATCCTTCATGAACTATTTAATATCAAAGCTTAGATGGAAAACATACCTTATATAGTCCAAAACCTCAACCACAATACTTTTATTTAAGGCCACAAGACCGCCACGCAATAGAAACACAAGTGACTACGATGTTCTAACTAGTCTAGGGTTTTACGGGCTCAAATCTTACTTGGATGATGGAGGGAATTAGGAAAAGGGTTGAGAGGAGTATTAGGACATTTAAGGTCTGTTGGTGTGTGAAATAATGAAGGATAAAATGAAATGGATCAATATATAACATTCCAGAAAATTCTCCTTCGCCTCACTATTGACGGACCGTCGATGTACATTGACGGACCATCGATCTTCGACAATTCATAACTTCCACCGTCAATGTGCAAATGCAGTTCTGCCAATTGCATTAGAAAATAGACTCGCTGAACTTATGAATGTATAGATAGAGGAACTCAGTTTACAGCTAATTTCTGGAAGTCCTTCCAAGAGGGTTTGGGAACTCATGTGTCCCTTAGCACGGCATTTCATCCATGGCAGATCGGACGGACAAGCCTAACGTATCATTCGGACTCTTGAGGATATGTTACGGGCATGTATGTTAGTTTCGGAGAAATTGGGATGATCACTTACCCCTTATTGAATTTTCTATAATAATAGTTATCATTCTAGCATTCAAATGGCATCGTATGAGGCTTTATATGGGCGGCAGCGTAGATCCCCGGTGGGTGGTTTGAATAGGAGAGAGATTGATAGGGCCGGACTTGTCCGTATAAGCCATAGAAAAAAGTTAAGCTCATACAAGATCGGTTATTAGCAGCCCAAAGTCGTCAAAAGTCCTATGCAGATAATCGTCGAAGGGACTTAGAGTTTCAAGTTAAAGATT
The DNA here is from genome assembly GCF_029784015.1 of Lycium ferocissimum. NCBI lineage: Eukaryota > Viridiplantae > Streptophyta > Magnoliopsida > Solanales > Solanaceae > Lycium > Lycium ferocissimum. The sequence continues at coordinate 14,461 of NW_026716203.1, forward strand.
GGGTATTCTTAAAAGTGTCACCAATGAAGGGCGTTATGAGATTTGGCAAAAAGGGGAAGCTAAGTCCCCGGTACATTGGGCCTTATGAGATTGTGCGCAAGGTAGGCAAAGTGGCTTACAAGTTAGATCTACCTCCTGACTTGGAGTCAGTTCACCCAGTTTTTCACGTTTCGATGCTTCGTAAATGTTGGAGATCCTGCTAGGATCGTGCCAGTAAATGATGTTCATGTGACAGAAAAATTGACTTATGAAGAGGTACCCATTGCCATATTAGATAGGCAAGTACGGAGGCTTAGAAACAAAGAAGTGGCCTCAGTTAAGGTTTTGTGGAGAAACAATAACCGAGAAGAGATCACATGGGAAGCGGAAGAATTATGAAATCCAAGTACCGCACTTATTCCGGCCTTAAGAGATCAAGATGAGACATCAAGATCATAAGGTATGTATATTTTCCTTTTTTATGCAATTGGGTCATGTGTGGCCAAACTCTATTACATTTTTATGTTATTGTACATCGCGATCGTTATTATGGAAGCCATGTAACGAGTGATGGTATTACCATATTATAGGAGCTTCTGCGAAATTTTTATAGAATCCCCGAGAACCTAACATTCGAGGACGAATGCTCTTAAGGGGGAAAGAACGTTACACCTCGGGAAGTTTTCTGTTAATGCGCAGTGAGTAGAATAATGAAGGGAACGAAGTATGCGATGTTTCGATAAGTGAGAAATAGCATTTGATGATCCTAATTGAGATTTCAAGACATTCGAGTAAGAGAAAAAAGTTGCCAAGAAAAGACAGTGTACGTTATGTATCGGAAAGGATTTACGAGTACCAAGTTAATGATGACTTAACGATGTTTTGTAGAAGAGTTATAAAGTCCCTTAGATTGTTAATGAGATGCTAAACAAGTGTCAAGAAGGTTCCATAAGGATTGGCGATCGAACGAAACAATGGAATCCATTTCAGAGAAATGGAGTTATACGACCACTTATATGGTCCGTATAACTTTATACGGTCCGTATAAGGGGTCTGTTTAACTCCCAGCAGGGAGATGATTTTCTGGTTGGTGAACCACGGCCACTTATACGGGCCGTACAATGTTATACGGACCGTATAAGTGTCCGTGGAAGTCCCGACGGGCTGATTTTTAGTTTTTGTATAAATAGATGCCTTGGGTTCTTTTACTTCATTTTCATCTCCTACAAGTATTGAGAGCTCAAAACCCTTCTCTAAGCATATTCTATTCAAGTCCAAGAGAACACAAAGATCAAAGACTAGAATCAAGTGTTTATGTGTTAGAAAGCTTCCAAGGGTTAGAGGACTACAAAAGATTCCATTGGAGGTGAACTAGGGTTTTGCTCAAGTGAAGTGTTTCCACCCAAGGTTCACTCCTACACCATTTAAGGTAAGTTTTATGGTATTTCCATGTTGTTTAAGGTATTGATAAGTTGAAACACTTGGATTGTAGAAGGATATAGAAAATGGGTCATGAATGTGGGAATAGTGTCATTTTTGAGTAATAGTTTGGATTGAGTCATGATTCTTGATATGTTGTGATTATGATTATATTATAAGTGATGTTAAGAACATGAGATATACATTGTATATGAATGAATTTAATCGTGTGCTATGACCATGGATATGGATGATTGGAAGTGAATTGAGAAGTAAGGATAATGTAGGTGCATAAAGACTATTGTTATGATGTTGTGAATGTTATTATCGATGTTTGGGAGTTGATATATGATATGGAGGGAGTCGTATAATTAAAGGAGATGCTGTCCAATTTTCTCTAGCTTTAGTTATGTATGCTAAGCTATTGATTTTCTAATGATAGTATAACTCTAATGAAGGCGTTAAATGTGAGCATTGAAGGAGAACGTTCAAGCGATAGAATAGTCGAACAAAGAGCTATGTAAGGCTAACCATTCTTTCATAAGGCATGGTTCCTTGACCAAATACCTATTCCTCTATGAGCCTATTATGTCCTCCAAATGATTCTATCTTTAAAAGCTACTAAGCTCATGATTCTCGATATGTTACGATTGTACTAAATTCCTTATATGATGAGTAATCCTCTAGAGATAGATGTAATGAACGACGATAGTAATGATAAAGATGCTTATGAGCTTTTATGTATATGTGCCTATGTATGGCTACTATGAAACCCGAGCTTATATGGCGGGGATATATATATATATATATATATATATATATATATATATATATATATATATATATATATATATATATATATATATATATATTGCGCGCGCACCACTGCAGTTGGGTACAGATAACCCTGAGCCTTGGTAGGGCCAGGTATGTGAAACACCGAACTTTCATGGTCGGGTATGCTATGTACATGATATGGATATGTATAAGATATGAACATGAATATAAATACAAATATGCTACGAATACGAATATGGATATGGAATGTAACGCCAGTTCGGATACGGACATGGATGTATGTACACAATCACGCATTAAAAATGGGAAGTCCCTATGAAAAGCAAGTAAGTGTTTATGACGATGATACTATTATCTCCCGTCCTTATGCTATTTCTTATGTTGTCTATTAGGCTTTCACTATGATGTTGATCATGCTTTACATACTCGCACATGCCCATCGCGTCCTTGTTTATGGCGCTGCGTCATGCCGCGGGTGGCCTAGGAGACAGATTGATCCATAGCTTTATTACTCAGGGACTACGTAGCGGAGCTCCATTTCATTCGGAGTTACAGCTTTTGGTATTTATTCTTTTGTGCACATATTTATAGGTATGGCGGGGTCCTGTCCCGCCTATATGATATGACATACTATCCTTAGAGGCTCGTAGACATGTGTATATGGTTAGATGTGTTTGGCCTTGTCGGCCTATATTTTGGATATCATTTTGTTAGCCTGCATTAGGCTTATGTACATCTATATGGGCATTGCTATTGATGATGATATATATGTATCGTTGCCCAATAGAAATAGTATGATTGATGGATAGAAAGCATGATTTAGCTATGTGGCTCACCTAGATGTAAATGTGAAGTATGACAAAAGGTGCCCGGGTGGGTTCCGGTTGGGTCGTGACAAACATATATACATAAGAGCTCATAAGCATCTTTGACATCATTACTATCATCGTTTTATTACATCTATCCTTAGAGGACCACTCATTATATAAGGAATTTCATAGAATCGTAACACAATGAGAATCGTGAGCTTTAGTAGCTTTAGAGATAGAATCAGTTGGAGGACATCATAGGCTCATGAAAGAATAGATATATGGCCAAAGAACCATGCCTTATTGAAAGAAGGGTTAACCTTACATACCTTTTCGTTTAACTATTCTATCGCTTGAGCGTTCTCCTTCAAAACTATAGTTTCTACCTTCATTAGAGTTAGGCTAATATTAGAAAATCGATAGCTTAGCATACTTGACTAAAGCTAGAGAAAATTGGGCAGCATCTCCTTTATTTATACAACTTCCTCCTTATCATATAGCAACTCCCAAACATTAATAATAACATTCACAATATCATAACAATAGTCTTTATTCACCTACATTATCCATATTTCCCAATTCACTTCAAATCATCCATATCCATGGTCATAGCACACTATTACGTTCACTCATATACAATATCTATCCCATGTTCTAAATGTCATTTATAACATAATCAAAATCACAACATATCAAGATTCATGACTCAATCCAAGCTACTACACACAAATATCACTATTCTCACATTCATGACCCATTTACTATCTCCTTCTACAATCCAAGTCTTTCAACCTCTCAATACCTCAAACAACATGGAAAGACCATAAAAATTACCTTAGATGGTGTAGGAATGGACCTTGGGTGGAAACACTTCACTTGAGCAAAACCCTAGTTCCACCTCCTGTTATACCCCGCGTTTTCAGAGCATGAGTTTGACATGTACCTCATCGTAGTAATGGGATGTTTTGAAAGGCACAAGCCATGGAGAGTACGTAACAACGAAGAAAAAGGGTGAATTACGATCTCGTAAGTCGTAATCGGAAAAGAATATTT
>NW_026716204.1:0-17952 GCF_029784015.1 Lycium ferocissimum
ATGGCCATTTGGTATGTTATGATTTGTTTGGAATTTTCCCATTTTACGGAAGTATGATGTGTTTTGGCGCAAGGGGGGCGAAACTTATTCGCCGAGTCCCATAGGGGGGTTTTGACATATTTTTTTAATCCCAATTAGGGTTTTTCGTCGCTTTTTTTGATTCCTAAGCATCTCATTTGTTTTCCGAAATTAAATTCGATTTTAATGTTATTTATTAGGTTCCCTTTACTATTGGTACTTTAAAAATTTTCCCTTTCCTTTCCCTTCGTTTGGTCCCCGGGGTAGGGCCGTTTGTTTTCTTGATTTCCCCCGCCTAGGTTGTATGGTTTTAATTTCCCCTTGGGGCCCTTTTTTTTTTTAAAAAAAGTTTTCCGGCATTTGTACAAAATTCTTAAAAATGGGGGGGGCCTTGGGGTCATATGATTATGTTTTTTTCTGAGGCGTGACATGTGGTGTGGGTTATTATATGTTTGTGAGATTTTACTTTTAAAGGAGTGTATCTATTTTTTGGGACCGGCCATCGGCCTTGTGCGTCATGCCCCCCCGCTTTTTAATTTATTATTTTTTTTATTTTTAAATTTTTTTAATTTGGGTTGGGGTAGTAGGGTGTAATTTGGGGCACGTGTCCCCGGCCCTCGGAGTTGGGTCGGGGGCCCCCGAAATTTAAATCGTACGGTTTATGAACAACGGAAAATATATAAAAAAAGTATCGGCTGAACCCTGGGGCTCTTCGGACAAAAAACCCGTGTCTGGCGGGGGTGTATCCGGGGGCCCAAAATACGCCGGGCATTCGCCGGCCCCGAACGGGGGGGTCGGTACGGGGTGTCCCGGGGTATGAAAAGCGGAAATATAACATACATAATCATAATGGGAACGGATATGAAAAACCCAAAGGGAACGAAATCGGACCCGTAGCGACCCTCGGACTTACGAGTGTGGGACGGAGTCATAATTTTGGGGTTTTAAGTGTGGGGGGCGGATTTTTCTTTGCGGCCCCGGTGGGATGTAGGCAGGCCCGAGCACAATACCAAATCGGATACACAGTGTGATCATGAGTCGTAAACGAGTCCGAGATACGGTGTAGCAGACGGACTCTCCAAACGAACCGGGAGAACTCGGTATGACGGACGAATCGGTCGAGAATCGGACGTGCAGAGAAAGTGTGACAGACGGATCCTTATCCAAATCGAGTCTCGGATCCATGCATGCGAGAGTCATAAGCATATATGAACATACATATCACATATCGGATCCGGCCCTTTAATAAGGGACGCGGTAGCAGAACCGGCCCTCTTAGTGCGGGACGCGGTGGACAGAACGAATCAAATCAAATGCCATCTGGCGCTTCATCCCCGTAATATCACATAGTAAATCATAATCGGACATAAACGATCCTTCGCGCATCGAGGGACGCGGTGAACAATGCGGTGGAAGTGCGAATCCGCGAACTGGCCCGGCGCGGTGAAGGAAGCGATGAAACATCCACGAACAGATCAATGAGAAACCATATGCATAAAGACCGACATACAGACTTAATGAAGCTGAAATAGTTCAGAAGATAAGTCAAATCAGAATTATCGGATCATAGTCATAGTGGATACGCATACGTGTCATTTGGGGTGGCACGACAAAGTTCCTTCGAACGGAAGAATATCGAACCATTCTAGATGTCATACTATATTATGAAACTCATAAAGAGGGCGGTCATAACAATCATCATATGATAGCCGAACAATAGCCAAGAACTAAGAAGATCGGACAAAACGAGGTTAATTTATGCCTTACAAGAATTATCGGGGGTTTGTGGGCCCGCCGGACAACTATAGTGGCGTCGTAAATTATGGATAATAAACCATAGGGAGTCATCCATAAACATCTTAGGGTGTTCGACCCCATTTACGGAAAAGGTATACATATAGGCAATTTTGACAAAAAGTAAAGGAACGTTCACTATGCCGAATGATTTTGGCTATTTTCAATCTCGGAGTGTGAGAAGCGAAGTGCGTTAGGGCTCGCTTTCAAGCCTATTACTCGAACATGCAAAATAATGAAAGGCAAGACTTTACACCTTGGTTATGCTTTTTTTCGTCAATTTCAATTCCACGTTCGTCAAAAATCTACAAATGGTCATTGTTACTAAATGTGAGTTTTAAGCTTTATGAACTCAATTTAAATCCATGCTAGAACTAAATTTAAGCGGCATTCCCACACATATAGCATCCACGAAATATGACTCGGCTCGAATATCAACAACCAAACCAATCACCATTCAACAACATCAACAAGTACTACAATCACATTACGACGTAAATAGTTTTCCTTTTTACACAAAAAACAACCACTTCTACCCCAACTTCATACTTTCCAACTAATATCAATATTTCCATATTCATTTACTAATTCAAGACCATTCAAATACGGTTAAAGCATTTCACATTATTTCACAAATTATACAAAAGTTTCACTAAAATCATAATTCACCCAAAAATTCCAACTTTCAACATAAGCTTCCATAACGCATTTTTTTGTCTTCCAATTTCATTAACAACAATCATACTTTCCATCTTACCACTTCCATTTCATATTTACATAAACTATATAAAATCGCATACTTTCCGACATAATGCCATAATTCTCATTTCGACTTCATACTTTCAAGTCAATACTAACTCAACCCATTAAACCTTTATTTATGTTATAAGAATCATCACAATACAACTAACATATCAAACAAAAATAATTCATGTTCATTTCAATTTATCCACACTACACGGCCAACATCCACTTTTCCAAATTCATCCGAATTCATTCAACTTTCATTTCCAACATGAATTCCATCATAACCACAACTAGAACACAATACAAAATTCAACTTACCATAGCCATGCATCATACACACACACGGCCACAACACAACACACACACTACCACGGCTACACACTTACAAACACCATTCCATGATTTCCACTCAATTCTACATACCATAACATATATATAGCCTTCCATAACACAATAAAACATGAAATCCTTACCTTTTCCAATAAGTCCTCCTTGCCACCAACATCACTTCCTCGCCAAACTAATTATATCAACTTGGAGAGCACCTTGAGCTTACTATGAATACGAGAGAATTACAATTTTTGGACTAGGATTGGAGGCTTGGAAATTTTTTTTTTCTTTTCTTTTCTCTCTTCTTTCTCTAGAGCCGACGGCTCCTCTTCTTGTTCTTGCCTTTGTTTTGTTTTGTTTTCTTGAAAATTCTAGACATATCATGCATATATATAATTTTGAAGCACATGACCATCACATGCCAACTTAATGGGTTTGGGCCATGGCCATATTGGCCGGCCACCCTTGTTTCTTTGGGCCTTGTTTTCTTATTTTTTTTTTGGCCCAATTCTTCATGAATCATATTTTGCAATTCCCGAAACAATTTCTAAAATTCCAATTTTGCCCTTAGGCCTTCTCCATTGTTTCCGCATTCAGGTTTCCATAACCGGCATACACATACTAAGAAAAATCCAAACTTGGCCTTATTCTACAAGTCAAGGTAAATTCCAAGTTTTCCAAATACGCAAAATTGCCGGATATAACAATAACCATGAGTAACCAAATACAGTCTAAAATAATTTCCAAGACTTAATATGTTAATCACAACGAACCATCATTTACAAGCCAACAGTAGTCAAATCAGATTTTTCTTCCGAATATCACTCGGGAACATATCAAACTCAACTTTAGAAATCATAGTTACGTATCGGAATCATAAGTGTACGAATCTGCGTTTCAGACGTAGTAAATAAATATATACTCGGAGGTCGGAAAGGTAATCATATTAAGTTCTTTAAAAAACCATCAGAACTATACAGAAGAAAGTCGCGGGACCCACGGACGAGCGTCAACCCAATCCGGGTCCGCCTATGAAAATCATAGTCATCATATGTTACCAAATCATTATTACAAACTCAAAGATAAGTAAAGCGTCGTACTTCAAATCGGAATACTAGTCATGTCATATCCTTCCAAAAGTCGTCAGAAGTACTTAAGGAGAGTCGCGGGGCCCGCGGAGGGGTGTCGACCCGAGCCGGGCCCGCCTAGGGAAAACATAGTCATCATACATCATTGAATCATTTTTGAGCATATCGAAGCGATCCGGTTCTATCCGTGAAAGTTTCGGACGTTCGTAGTTTTCGGAATCATTTAAGAACAAAACTCTTTTAAGAACCAACTTTTATGCAACTTTTGAAACTTAGTCATACAAAAGACATAGGAACCAATATTTCATCATATCATGCATACGAAGACCAAGAAACAAATAAGAATCACAGACATGGTCGGATCGCGAGAGTAGAATTTCCTCGAGGCTCGTGTCATAGCCTATTTACGACTAAAGCATGCCAAAAGAAGGAAGGGTTGCGCTTTACATACCTCGTCTGCTCTCCAAGCTAATCCAAACTCCAACCTATGTCTCGGACTCTCGAGGTCTACATAACATCAATAAATGCCAATGTCAACTATAGGTATTTAAGAGTTCATTTCAAACTAACACGTAATTCTACGAAAATTTGGGCGGATCTTCCCCGTAAATACACCAACCCACGAGATTTCAACGGCCAAATTCATCAACAACAACACCAACAACCAAACTACAACATCAATAAGCAATTCAAAATGCATTCTAACATTAAATACACTTTTCTATATAATTCAATCACCTTCATAATATTCCAATATACTCACTTCAACTACTTACATTCAAATCGATATCAACGTTTATACATGCGATTCTTAATCAAAAACCATTCAACCAATATTCAAGAACGCTTTAAACAATTCACACAATTTTCCAAACAATCAAACAACTCTCCATTTCACCGAATTTTCCACAAACCCGAGAACAACATGATCCACATTTTCTCTTCCAAATTCATGAATTACACTAATAATCCACCCGTTAGCAATGCAATTTCCATAACTACAAAAATTACATAAAATTCACATTAACTTCCAAATCAACCCACAACCAACACAACATCACTTTGAGTCATTTAAACTTGCATTTTCATCCTAAAATCCATAACGACGACAACAAAATAATAACGACGATTTGTTCATTCCTAACTACACCAAAGGAGGACCATTCGGCCAACCCCACACACATATACAAAGATGATTTTCATTCTTTCCTTCACACTACAACAATCAAAACATGCTAACTAACATTAATTCATTACTTCCAACACAATATTCACATACTCGGCCAAACACCACCTACACAACTTCAACTTCAACGTGATTTCTATCATGAATTTCTTCCATTTTAGCATACTAAAACACATATAAACCATTCATAACACATAAAACAAGATTAAAACTCACCTTTCTTCTTCAACTCCACAAATAAGCTAGGGTTTACGATCTACACAACGGATGATTGGATGACCGAACAACACTTCCACGTTACTTAGGGACCTGCAAATTAGTGGGTTTACATCAAGGAAATAATTTTGGGATGGCTCAATTTGGTCTTCACTTTTCTCTTTCTTGGCCAAAGAGGCCCTTTAGTGTTCATCCAAGTTCCTCTTTTTTTTTCTAAGTGTTGGAATGAAGAAAATGACTAAGTGGTCATCCTTTATACTCCTAGATGATTCATCCAAGTGTCCATGGCCCACACATGGGTTGGACCAATTAAATTTGACCACAAAAATGTGTGGGACCATCTACCATCCACACGGCCAACATGGCTTGTTTTGGATGATTTCCAACTTTCACTTATTCCATTTTTGGTCCCAAATTTTCCTAGTTGTTCCATGCCAACAAATTCATGAACAAGTTAGGTCTTAATACAAAATCGAAGGTCAAAAGTCTCGACTTTGCATCCCGGAATGGTTTTGTCTCCAACCTATCATAATGTGCAAAAATGCGGGATATAACAGTTATAATTTCAACGATGCCGGTAAAGAGAAAAGCAACAACCGCCCAAAAGGGCAAAACAGTGACAGGAAGGCGGGTTGAACAATAGTCTCCGGTAGATATAGAAGAGGGTGAGTCCCACAATGAGGCTCCGTCTCATACCTCTCATACCCCGCCGATTTCGGAGTAGCATGAAGGGCTCCGAGCTCCGACTCCGGTGCCTGGGTCCCTCCGCCGGTACTTCGGGTCCGGCTAGATGACCGAGGCTATTCAGTGGTTGACTCAGATAGTTTTCGCTCAGGCTCAGCGGCAGAGTGCGGGTCTGGGTGATAGAGCCACTAGTGCCAGAGCCCATGATTTTATGAGTTTGAACCCGCCAGAATTTTTCTGATCAAAGCTGGATGAAGTCCCGTAGGGTTTTACAGATGAAGTGTTAAGGACGCTGAGGATTATACATGCTTCAGATACAGAGTCAGTGGAGTTGGCGTCCTATAGGTTGCGGGATGTCGCCGTGCTATGGTACAACAATTGGATAGCTTTAAAGAAGGAAAATGCATCTCCTCCAGTTTGGCAGGAATTCGTAGATGCTTTTATCCGTCACTATTTGCCACCCGAGGTTCGAAGAGCCCGAGCTAAAAGGTTCTTGAATTTAAAGCAAGAAAATATGAGTGCTCGGAAGTATAGTCTTCGCTTCAATTTATTGGCCCGGTATGCTCCGACTATGGTGGCCGACATGGGAGACCGAATACATCGATTCATGAGTGGCTTAGGGCCACATTTGATCAAGGATTTCTTGACCGCTTCACTCCAAGAAGGGATGGATATCTCTCGTATTCAAGCTCACGCTCAGAATTTAGAAAAGCAGCAACAGCAGCAAAGGGGTGAGCGCGATATTGATAGAGGGCAGAGCAAGAGGGCCAGATCTGCCGTTGCTAGTAGTGGGTATAGAGGGGGCATGAGGCAACAATATTCCAGATATTCGGTCCAATCCGCGACTAGTGCACCTCCTCGATTTGCAGGCAGGAGAATTGATCGCCCCGTTTATTCTGGTCCGGGTCAGAGTTCGAGAGTCTCAGGTCCTCAGTTTGGAGGTGATTCTGGTCAAGAGAGACCACCGGTACCACGATGTAGCCAGTGCAGTATATTACATTCGAGCCAGTGTCGCCGTGGCTCAGATGCTTGTTACGCCTGTGGTCAGACTGGGCACATGATGTGTGATTATCCCTCGATGGGTGGTAGAGTTGGGGCCCAGCCTAGAGGATCAGCAGCCAGCTCTTCTTCGTCCGTGTACCCCGTAGGGCAGACTCCCCAGGCTTCAGCAGGCTGTGGTAGGGGCAGAGAGGTAGCACCTAGTTCAGGTGGCCCTCAGCCTTGTATTTATGCATTAGCCGGACGACAGGATCTTGAGTCCTCCCTGGATGTGGTTACAGGTATACTATCCATATTCTCCCATAATGTTTATACAGTGATTGACCCGGGTTCTACCTTTTCGTATATTACTCTGTATATTACTGATCGTACTGGGGGGAAACCCGAGCCAATTAAACCTTTCGAGGTATCTACTCCGGTTAGTGATCTAGTAATAACCAGACAAGCATACGAAAATTGTGTGGCTGTGGTATGTAATCGCCAGACCACAGTTGATTTGATTGAGCTAGAAATGTTAGATTTTGATATGATTATGGGCATGGATTGGTTGGCCTCTTGTTATGCTAATGTGGATTGTAGAATGAAAATAGTTCGGTTTCAATTTCCAGGCGAACCAATGCTTGAATGGAAAGGTAACACAGCGTCCCCAAGGGGCAGGTTTATCTCATATCTCAAGGCAAGAAAGATGATTGCTAAAGGCTATATTTATCTTCTAGTCCGAGTTCATGACATCGAAGAACAGCCGCCGACTTTCCAATCCGTCCCGATAGTATATGAGATTCTGGATGTATTTCCAGATGAAATTTCAGGTCTTCCCTTTGGAACGGGAAATTGATTTTTCCATTGATGTGCTGCCGGACACCGAGCCTATATCTATTCCTCCTTACAGAATGGCTCCGGCAGAATTGAAAGAGCTAAAGGCACAACTGAAAGATTTGCTCGAGAAGGGATTTATTAGGCCTAGTTCATCACTATGGGGAGCACCCGTCTTATTTGTAAGAAAGAAAGAGGGCTCCCTATGAATGTGCATTGATTATAGACAGTTGAACAAGGTGACAATCAAGAATAAATATCCACTTTCGAGAATCGACGATTTGTTTGATCAATTCCAAGGTGCCAAGTGGTTCTTAAAGATTGACTTGAGATCGGGGTATCACCAAGTGAGAGTCAAGGAGGAAGACATTTCGAAAACGGCTTTTAGAACTAGATATGGTCATTATGAATTTCGGGTGATGTCATTTGGGTTTACTAACGCTCCGGCAGTATTTATGAATTTGATTAATAATGTATATAGGCCTTTTCTAGATCTATTCGTGATCGTGTTCATCGATGATATTCTAGTATACTCACGGTCAGAAGCAGAGCATGAAGATCATCTACGTCGTCATTGGAATTCTTCGGACTCGAGATTTATATGCAAAATTTTCAAAATGTGAGTTTTGCTGAATTCTCGTGACTTTTAAGCCATATTATCTCGGTGATGGTATTCGTAGATACTCAAAAAAGATTGAGAAATCTGTGAAGACTTGGCCAAGGCCTACAACACCTACAGAGGTTCGTAGCTTTTTGGGATTAGCAGGCTATTATAGAAGATTTGTGGAAGGGTTCTCTTCTATTTCGGCACCATTAATGAAGCTAACTCAAAAATCAGCAAAATTTCAGTGGACTGATGCTTGTGAGCGCAGTTTTCAGGAATTAAAAGATAGATTGACTTCAGCTCCAGTCCTGACACTTCCAGAAGGACCAGATGGGTATGTTGTTTATTGTGATGCCTCCGGTGTCGGATTGGGCTGTGTGTTAATGCAGCACGGTAAAGTCATTGCCTATGCTTCCAGGCAGTTGAGGAAACATGAGAAGAATTATCCGACCCATGATCTTGAATTGGCTGCGGTTATTCATGCACTGAAGATATGGAGACACTATTTGTACGGTGTTCATGTTGATATCTATACAGATCATAAGAGCCTCCAATATATCTTCAAACAAAAGGAGTTGAATCTCCAATAGAGGCGATGGTTAGAGTTATCGAAAGACTATGATGTGAGTATACTACATCATCCGGGGAAAGTAAATGTGGTGGCCGATGTGCTTAGCCGTAAATCCATGGGCAGTCTATGTAATGTTCAGCTAGAAAAGAAGGAATTAATTAGTGAGCTTCACCAGTTAGCTGGCCTAGGAGTTCTTTTAATTGATTCAGGCAATGTAGGAGTTGGTATTCATAACCCCAGCTGTTTCATCCTTAGATATGGAGGTAAGAGAGTGTTAGTATGAAGATCCCCAGTTGAGTCACTATAGAGATACATTTCCGAAGAAAGAGAAGTCACCATTTGAAGTTTTTGCAGATGGAGTTCTCAAGTATCGAGGCAGGCTGTGTGTGCCAGATATGGCAGGACTACGTCGTCAGATTCTGAAAGAAGCTCATTACTCCCGTTATTCTATTCACACAGGAGCGACAAAGATGTTGTCACACCCTTAATCCGCTAGGGTGTGATGGGCACCCGACCCTTACCTAGGGCCGAGCGAACCCGCTGACCTTCGTGACACTCATAATCAGACTGGACCCTCAAGTCATAACATAAACGCATAATGAAAACCTTTCGGACAATAAACATACTTTGCGCTCTTTCTTAAATCAAATAAATCCTGTAATCATACGACATCTGAAATGTAGTACAAAATAATACATCGGCTTATGGAGCCACTTACAAACTGATGTACTATATACATGACACTGTCTGCAAAGTCTCTAACATGAAACATGATATCATAATATAATACTCCGACTTGGCAGCACTCCGGAGCAAATGGAGCTCGCCAATCCCGCTGGAACATCTTCTACTACTATCTTCGACTCATCGGGTGTACTGGCATGAAACGCGAAGAAAGGGGTCGTGGGAATATGTCCGAGCATTTAAAGCATGAAATACAGAAAGCGGGATCATACTGAAGCAAAGAGTACAGAAAATCATAAGACTTGCCTTTAAAACATAAATCATGCATGTCGATATCATAAAATCATCATATGTACATATAACGTGCCCCGGCCCTTTAAGGAGGGACGCGGTAATTAAAATCATCATATGCATGCACATGTAATGTGCCCCGGCCCTCTAGTGAGGGACGCGGTAAAGGGAATCATCATATGTCATCCTGGCCGCCTCCCCGTATCATCATATCATATATATATATATATATAACGTGCCTCGGCCCCCTAGTGAGGGATGCGGTGAATAATGTAGCGGAGTTGCACGAATACATTCCCTGGCCCGGGACGCAGTGAAAGACTTATTGAGCTTGGCACGAGCAGAGTAGTGAGAAACCATATGCACATAAAACATTATCAAAGACTCAATGATGTAATCAAAGCGAGTCGTCATTTGAAAATCGGGACAAAAATTATATCAAATATCTTTCGGACACTACTCGGAAACATAACAAACATTATAAGCATATCAAAAGACCGTAGGGATCATAATCATACGTCAAACCAATCTGAGTCCACCTCGGAAAGTGACGGACCTTATTCACATTAGGACTTTCTACGAACATATCGAAGCAATCCGAGCCCTTCTGTGAAAGTTACGCTCGTTCGTAGTTACGGAAGCATTTAAGAACAAAACTCTTTTGAAAACAAATCTTTTATGCAACTTTTGAAACTTAGTCATACAAAAACATAAGAACCATAATTCGACTACATTAAGAATACGAATATCAAAAAACAAATAAGAATCATAGACATGCTCGGATTGCAAGAATAGAGTTACCTCGAGACTCGTGTCATAACTTACTCTTAACTAAGACATGCCAAAGAAAGAAAGGTGGAGCTTTACATACCTCGTTCGCTTCCTACGCTAGTCAAGCTTAAGCCTCGACTTCTCACGATATACACAACGTCATTAGGCATCAACCATTAGTCATAAACACTAACGAATCCAATTCCAAGCCCTCACTTATTTACAGAAATTTGGGCAGCATCTCCCCTATACATTCAACAACCCCGAGAATTTAACTCGGCCAAATCAACAACAACCAAACCAACAACCATACTAACAATATCCATAAGTGATTCAAAACGCATTCTAACATTAATAATTCCCTTCTACACGATTCGACAACATTTCATTTATATTCAAATAAACTACACACAATCAACCCAACACCAATGCTCACCTATTCAATTACTAATCCGCAACCACCCAAACAAGATTTAAGAACATTCTAAACAATCCACAAAATATTCAAGACAATCCAAACAATATGCCATGGAACCCGAAACCACCCATTTCCATAGGGACAATAACAATATATTTCTTTCTTCCAAATTCGTAAACTACATCAACAATTCCATACGTTAGCAACATCATTTTCATCAATACAAGAAACTATATTGAAATCACATTATCTTCCAAATCAGCCCATACGTTTATCACTTTAACTTGGATCACCAAACCTTCACTTTACATCATAGGATCCACGACAACAACAACAAAATTACACTAAATGAAATTAGTTCTTCGCTCCTACATAAGGTCACATACACACGGCCAATCCTCAAACTACAAGCTTTCATGAATTTCATTCATTTCTACATCACATAATCCATAACAACTACAACTAAAATGCCAAGTAGATCTAATTCATCATTCCTACACAACACAATTTACATATACACGGCCAAGACAACATACACACGGCTCAACATCTCCATGCAAAGCTTCATGACTTCCATCCTTTTCCACACACTTCAACATGCACAACCACCTATAAAAACATGTAAACAAGATTAAACCTTACCTTTTTCCACTTGCCTTCACCCTCGGCTAAAGTTGGTAAATTGCGACAACGAACGATTTGCTTGCTTCAACAACCACTCCACGTTAACGAGGACCTTCCAATTAGTAAGAAAGCTAGGAGAAAATAATTTTTCTTGATAAACTTCCAAGGGTTCCTCGGCTAAGCTCATGGCCGAATGGCCTTTCTTGTTCTTTCTCCATACTTCTTGAATTTTCTAAGGTGCTAAAATGATGAGTTGTGTCTTGTATTAGCATCACATATATATATATATATATATATATATATATATATATATATATATATATATATATATATATATATATATATATATATATATATATAATTATAGGCACATGGCCGGTCATGTGCAATCTTTTTCTTTTTTTTTTTTTTCCAATTTTCTCCAATTTTCTAGAATTTTCTTGGATGATGAATATGTCTTGCATGGTCATGAATTATACATATACATACACCCCCTATAAATATGAAGTGAACACATGGCCCCCTTTATGGCTTAAAACAATTGGCCAAAATATGGGTGGGGCCCACGGCCACTTGTGGCTTCTCCAAGAAGTCATGAATAATAACAAATTTCCAAATTCCGGGTTCGCCCTTAATATTCCATGCCAATGATACTTACAAGCAACTTGTGCATTCTTCACAAAACCGGAAAAAAAAAAACCTTGTCCTTAACTTTTCGCAACTTACTCGGAATATCCCATTGTACAAAATACGGGATATAACATCCTTCCCCCCTTTAGAACATTCGTCCTCGAATGTTCAACTGGTCTCGTAAGGTCTTCTAAGGATCTTGCGGGGGGGGGGGGTTTCCTTTATTACCACGGCATATAATCTATCTCTTCTTCATATCCTCTTCAGCTCCTCAAGTCGTCTCTTCCCTGCTATTGTTCCGCCACACGAACTCGAACCCCCATAATCGCAACCCAAGCACCTATGACTTTATATCTTATTGACAATAACTCCAACAGATCCCAATGTGCGGGAATCTCGGGGTGTAATATCCTTTTCTCCTTGGGAACAGTTATTTCCCCCTTAAGGTTCGATTATCCGTTGCTCAATCCTACCTTAAGACATACGTCAGTCTCTTCTCGTTCTTACTTAACTCCTTTATTGCCTACAGTCCATTTTTTCCACCTTTTTGCCTTTGTGTATTTGACCAGAATTTAACTAGTATCTCACTCTCACCCAGGTCCCCTTTTTGTCTCCATTATTTGTTATAACCCGTATTTTTCGCCTTTGGGAATCTCGGGGTTGTCGAGACAAATTAAGGATAATGTAATGCATTGATTTTATTTGGTCCATAAGTTGGCTATGGAAAATGTAGACGTGGAAATATTGGAAA
The DNA here is from genome assembly GCF_029784015.1 of Lycium ferocissimum. Lineage (NCBI taxonomy): Eukaryota > Viridiplantae > Streptophyta > Magnoliopsida > Solanales > Solanaceae > Lycium > Lycium ferocissimum. The sequence goes on from NW_026716204.1 coordinate 13,220, forward strand.
AGACTAAGGGCAAAATCGGAAATTCAAAAAGTGGTTTCATGAATTACCAAAATGTGGGCTAAGGAAATTGGGCTTGGAAAAATTGAAAAAAAAAAAATAATAAGACAAGAGGCCCAAGTGTGTGTATGGCCGGCCAAGTAGGGCATGGCCAAGCCCACATGAAAAAAATTATGCATGCTTGCATGTGATTCATTAGCTTGGTGCATGGAAAATTCAAGAAGCTTGTGGAAAGAAAAAAAAAATAGAAAAGAAAAAGGAGAAAAAGACATGGAGCATGTGACATGGTCATGTGCCTACTAATATATATAAGGGACAAGAGTTGATGATTTGTCTAGAATTTTCAAGACAATTGAAAGAGAGAAAAACAAGAGAAAAACAAGAACTCCAACATAAAGGCCATTCGGCCAACAAGGTGGAAATCCAACCCTTTAAATTTTGATTCCAAAATTATTTTCTTGTTGAATTCCTACTAATTCAAGGCCCCTTAATAACGTGGTGTAATTGGTTTGGAAGATTGAGTCTTGGTTTCTTCAATTCAACACTTGAGGAAGTGAAGAAGTTTGGAAAAAAAGGGTAAGATTTCATTCCATTCATTTATGTTATGAAGGTCGGTTTGTGTTGAAGTATATGTAAATAAGTAGAATATACGGAAATATGGAAGATTGCAAAGTTGGTGTGCATGTGTGCATGTGGCCGAATATAGGTAGTGTGATTATGTTGAATTTTACGTTGTATTATAATTGTGATTATTGTGGAATTTGCATTGGGAATGAAAGTAGAACGAAAATGGATTGAAGTTGAAAATTCCATGTTGGCCGTGGGATTAGTTGTGAGGTAATGGAAATGGTTTAATGTTGTTTAATACGGTGATTGTGTGGTTGTGATTCTTGCATTGTAAATATAGGAAAAATGATGAAAGTTTGCATGGGAATAGAATGTGGGAATTTATACCATTTTATTATGATTTTATGCCACTATGGAACCAAGTTGTTAAGGAGCAAATTATGATATTTGTTGATGAACTTAGAAGATGGAAATGTGTTATGTATGTGTATGTTAAAGATTAGGAGATTTGGAATGAATTATGACTTTGGTGGAAAGTTGTGTATTTTGTATAATTTGTCTATATATTGTAAAAATGGTATGAAATGTTTCCGAATGGCATTGTAACGATTTTGATTAGTAATGAATGTGAAGATGATGGTATTGATTTGGACATGTGAAGTCGGAATGGAAGTTATTGTATTATGTTGGAAAGTCGATTAGTTGTATCATATTGTGTTTTGTTGTGGTTGTTGATGTTCTTTGTTGGGTTGTTGTTGATTGTTTTGAGCCGAGTTGGATCTCGGGGTGTCACATTTATAGGGGAAGTGCTGCCGAAATTTCGGTAGCCAAATAGAAGCCAAAGATTGAAATGTCGGCTGCATGAATAGTGGCGGTAAAGATGACCATTTGCGGACTTTCGACGAAACGGGATTTGATTTTTGGCAATCGTGAAGAGCAGGAAAGGTATGTAAAGCTCTCCCATTTCTTCTATTGGCACGTCTTAGATGCATTAGGCTTGACTTTGGACCTCGGGGGCACCTCTATTCCTCGGAATCCACGTCCAAAAACGCCCCTTTTCCATTCAGTCGAATTGAACTAAAAATTTTGCGAATAGTTAGAAAAATTATTTAAACCTCTAAAACTCGTATAAATGCATTTCGATTGTCCTAATATCCTTGTAAGTGACGTTATGAGTTTAACATATGTAATTTACGCCCGCCACCTCAATTGACCGAGGTGGGCCTACTATTTCCGATTTTATTCTCTTGTATTTACGATTTGTCTTCGAGCGACTTTCAAAGAATGTTTTAACTACTAAACAAAAATCATTTTGAATATTCCATTAAGCCCTATGAAATGTTTTGGTATGCACTTCGACTCCGAATGTTCCGTCCTGACATGACCCTCTGTGATGTCCGAAAGGTACGTACTATGATTCCGTCCGATTTCGTTACTTTGATTTGCCATTCCCTATGCCTCATTGAGTCTCTGGAAATTTTTATGGTATTTTATTGCATTAGTTTCTCACTACTCCACTCGTGGATGCCTCAATGTTTCCCACACTGAGCCCGGGCCAGGATATGTTCTCAAGCGTATGTCTCTGCATTGTTCGCCGCGCCCCGGTGTGAGGGGTAGGTATGACATGTACATGGGTCCGAAGTATGATGTGCCATGTATATATATTCCGATATCCGATTATGTGATGTGATGTGGCCACTTGGTATGTTATGATTTGTTTCGGAGATATTCCCTACTCGAAGTATGATGTGTTATGGCGCCGGAGAAGGGGCGCCTCTCGTTCGTTCACCGAGTCCCATAGCGGGGCCGTTTTTGCATATGTCTTCTCGCATGCATTACTTATGATTTTTGATATGCATTTCCGACTACCTATGCATCTCGTCGTTTCCGTATATTTCGTTCGATTTTAGTTTTATTTATTACGGTCTTTGCTTTACATATTCAAGACATTTTCCGTACCGACCCCTTCTTCTGGGGTTGCGTTTCGTGCCGCGCAGTACGTACGACCGATTTTGTGGATCCGTTGCTTAGGTTATCCGCTCGGTCGTTGACGTGCTCCTTTGTCCGGAGCCCGTATTTTGGTATGAAACTTCCGTTTTCGCATATGTATGTGTTTATTCTCGGGTACGCGGGGCCCCGTCCCGTCATATGATTATGTTTTGTTCTGTAGAGGTCTGTAGACATGGGGTGTGGGTTCTGTATATGTTTTTGTGTGAGTTTCGCGTACATTTAGGGCTTATCTACATTTTGTGACGGCCTTATCGGCCTTCGTGCGTCATATATACTTGACATCATTAAATTATTATTTCTGCTTATTTGTAATATTTTGCTAATTTAGGTTAAGGTACGTATGAGTGTCCAACTAGGGCACGTGTCGCGGCCTACGGAGTTGGGTCGTGACATTATTGTAGTCCTGACTTAGCATGCCGTAGCTACCCACCGTCCTACGGTATTCCTTGCTAGCCTTCCGATGCAGACTTTTATCATCGTAATTGCGTACAGTTTCACGTTGATGCTTCATGCGATTCCATAGCATGTACTCTGATGTTCAGATTACTTAGCGGTCCATAAATCTTCTTCTACCACCCGGTAGACTCTTCTATTTCCCTTCATGAGAACAGTGTTTTCTCTTTCCCTCCAAAATTTTCCAAACTACTAATCGCCTTTTTTTTTTTTTCAACTGTCACTATCAATCCCATGTCCTCTTGGGATCACTATCCTTGCTGACACCCTTGTTGTACCTTTAGCTCGAAGATCTTTCTCGCTCTTTACTCTCCTGTCACACATTATGTTGCACTCTCTGTAAGAATATGCGAAGGTGTTCAGATTAGCCCAAAAAATACCTCAGCGTCGTTTTACTAATCCTTATATTCTACCTTATCTTCCCTTCTCTTGTCTTACCTCCGGTATCGAAACTCGTTATATCCCGTGCTTTTGCACATTCGGGAAATTTGGACACAATTGTGATTTGTAAGAATAAGGCCACGTTTTGACTTTATGTGTGTGTATGTTGTTACTTATGGAAAATGGTGACACGAGAACATTGGAGATGGCCCGAGGGCAAAATTGGAATTTCGGAAATTAGTTTTAAAATTGCGAAACGAGATTTCTAATGGATTGGGCTCAAAAAAAAAAAAAAAGAAAAATGAAGGCCCAAAAGAGATGGGGTGGCCGGCCAACATGGCCCAAGCCCATAGGATTTTATTAATTTCCATGTGTTAAATTAAGATAAGGGACCATATATGAGTCATATTTTACTAGAAACTTCAAGAGAATTAGACAAGGAGAAAAACAAGAACAACAAAGAAAAAAAGAGAAGCCTATACGGCTTTGGCCATGGAAAATTAGCCCTTTGAAATCCTTCTCTAAAAATTGTTTTCTTGCGGTATTTCCACCAATTCAAGGGTCCTTTATAACTTGGTGTAGTTGCTTTGGAAGAAAGAGCACTTGTTTCTTTAAGTTGACAACTTGGTCAAGTGAAGAAGATTGTGGAAAGAGGTAAGAATTCATTCCTTTTTATATGTTATGGATGATTCTATGTGTTGTAGCATGAAAGAGTGGATGAAATTCATGGAAGGGGAAGAAACTAAGTGTGGCCGTGTAGGTATACATGTGTGTAGGAATGATGATTTAACTATTTTATCCAATATATGGTTGTTGTTATTGTGAATGCTATGTGGATAATGGAAATTGAATGATTTTTGGAGAGGTTGTAGTTGTGTACATATATGAAGGTGGCCGTGAGGTATATAGTATGTGTAGCCGTGGATATGTGTTGATTTATGAATGAATGGAGAGCATGTTTTATTTAATATCTTGGTTGTTATATTATGGATTTCATGTTGCAAATATAAGCTTAATGAGTTTAGTGAAGTTGTAGTAGTTGGAAGCTTATGGTGGAAGTTTATGTAAATTGGATATAATGATTCTTGCATGCATGGAAAATAATGAGACTCGTATGATATTGTTGGTATATGAATTATTAGTTTGTTATTGTTTTCATTGGAGTTGGAAGGTCTTGATGGAAGTAGTATATTGATTAAGTTGTTAGAACGTATCTTGGATTGAAATTGGAAATTGTTACTATGGTTGCGATATTATGATTGCTAGTTTGGCCGGGTTGAATTCCCGGATTGTTGTTGATGAGAATTGGCTAAGATGATTCTTGG
>NW_026716205.1:0-18148 GCF_029784015.1 Lycium ferocissimum
CATTTCAAGTAATCCATACAATATTCGAGACATTGCAAATCACATACCACTTCACCCGAAAACTACCAAACCGAGAACACAACACAATACATTTCTTTCTTTCAACTTCATAAACTATATCAACAATCTCATATGTTAGCGACCTTATTTCCATAAATTCAAGAAACACATTGAAATCACACTAGGCTCCGAATCAGCCCATACGATTCTATCTTCAACATAAATCATCAAACATTCATTTTTATCATATAATTCTCAACAACAATAGCCAAGAACATTAAATAAATTTGATTCCTTTTTCCTACACAAGGCAGCCTCCCCTTCGGCCAACATACTCACACACACAACTTTATGAATTTCGTCCATTTCTACACGTCATAACGCATACAAACCATCTATAACAACAACTAGAATACCAATTAGATTCAATTCACTCCTTGTACACAATCACTACCACACACGGCCACACACACAAACATGCTATCTTTCATGATTTTCACCCATTTCCATACATAATCACACGTTCAAAACATTTATAAACATGCAAGAAAGAATTGAACCATACCTTTCCATGCCTCTTCCTTATTCTCGGCTAGCTTCCCTTTTTGCTAAACAAATGGTTTCCTTCCTCCAACAACCACTCCATGTCGTAGAGGACCTTCTAATTAGTGAGATGACATGGAGAAATAAATTTTTCATGACCAAAAGTGAGAGGCGGTTTCGGCCAGCCCTCTCCCTCTTGGCCGTTTTTCTCCTTCTTTCCTTTTCTTGATTTTTCTAGAACAAAATGGCAAGTTGTCTTGCCTTTCAAGCCTCTCATATATATATATATATATATAAGTATGTGCACATGACCATGCACACTTGCACATGGCCGGTTGGCCTTTTTTTTTTTCCAAAATTTTCTAGAGTTTTCTTTTCTTTTTCCCTCAAGTTTCAAGAATTTTCCAAGTCATCAAAGATGACTAATTACTCGGGCTTGGTCCATAATTAAATTGGGCCTAGTCACCCCTTGCCCACACACACATACTCAACTTCACAAATATATAATATACACTTGTGCCATTTCATGAGATTGTCTTCCAACTTTTAGCCTCCAATTTTTCCTTATTCCGAATTTATCCTTAACGCTCCATTCCATTACAAAGGATGAATAAACAACTTACGCATTCTAAGAAAAATTTTAACCTTGTCTTTAGCTTCCCGACATTAACTCGGAATATTCAAATGTGCAAAAATGCGAGGTGTAACAGTTTCACACTTCATGAAAAATTATTCTCCAATTTCCAAATTTGCCCTTCGTCTTCCTTATATTTCCACGAGTCACATTGCGAATTTTTCCCTTTATGCCCTTGACCTTTCTTGATAATTCCGCTTCTAAATCTTCATAAGCCATTCCCACGCTTAACAAAATGAAAATATGGCCTTGCTTGTTGTGCTCCCACGATTGTCTTGAATTATCCGATTACACAAAATGCGGGATATAACATTCTTGATTTTTTTACATTTATTTTATAAACCGTTGGAGGTGAATATTGAACCTGGCGGGTTCAATCGTTATTGCATCTTTAGGTTCTTCCGATGTTGTTCATGACGTTGGATGCCGGTCACGCCCAGTGTGGGTTTTAAGGCGTGACAAGCTTGGTATCAGAACCTAGGTTTAAATACATCCTAAGTTTATTGTCGGTGTCTGTGGAGCTGTGTCTAATGGAGTTTTCCTTGTGCAGCCTGATCACCTCCATGACCGAGAAACTTCCAGGACATTTATAGGTGTTTTCAATTCTTCTTGATTCTAGATTGTGCTGTAGAGCTTCAAATCCTTTGACGATCATTCTAATGCGTTCGTTAATTCGTTCCTATTACAGAAATGGCTCTAAAACGATCCGAGCGCAACCTGTGAGAGCTAACCAAAATCTTAGGGGCGTGAATGCTGGTAATGGAAATGAGGCTGGTGTCACGACCCAATCCCGTAGGCCGCGACTAGTGCCCGAGCTGGGCACTCATACACATCTACTAACTATAATCAAACCATAGCAAACATAATAAGAACTTATACATACAAAAAGATACAACGTCGCGTATACATATATGCATATCGTGCATAAGCCTGGAAATATTCGAAACACACAAACACAACTAAAAGTGACTACCCACAACCCACACATATGTCTACAGACTTATAAAAGTATCACAGAATCATATGACGGGACAGGGCCCCGCCGTACCCCTGAATAGACATACATATATACAACAAAAGAGCACATGCCAAAATATGGGCTCGGAACAAGGGAGCACTCAAGACGGCTAAAAAGGGAATCCTAAGCCGGCGAGATCACCAAAACGTGTATACGTACTGCGGGCATGAAACGCGACCTCCGGAGAAAGGGGGTCAAGACGGAATATGTCGAATATGTAAAGCATGAAACACGATGGATGGGGTATAACCAAAGTAAAGTACGAGAAATGCGTACAATATCCGGGGTATCAAAATACTTAATTTGGAAACACAAATCATGCATGTCAATATCACATTCAATTCATTATGGGACTTAGAAACATAAGTAAATAATCATCATGTACAAATGCATATATAACGTGTCCCGGCCCTCCTGTGAGGGACTCGATAAATGAGATCATATAATCATCATGTATAGCCATCATATCATCACATATATATACCGTACCCAGCCCTCTAGTGAGGGACTCGGTGAATAGAATCATCATATCATCATATCATCATATTATCATATCATATATCATATGCGGTCCGTAATGGGACCCGGCAGACAAAACGTGGTCGCCACCCCATTTTTGGCGCCACAACACATCATACTTCGGAATATTGCATATCTCCGAACGCATCATGCTCTGTATCACATAATAATTTGTATCACATTATACTTCGTAACACATCATACTTCGTATCACATCATACTTCGGAAAACACATCATACTTCAGAATATAGCATAGTGCGCACGATGACATAACCGGCCCGGAACTCGAAGCGAAAGATGTAACAACGAAGAATGCACGAGCGACTCGGGAACAATCGTGAGTAACCATAGGCATATAAGACATCCTTACGGACTCAACGATAGATAAGTAAGTAATCATACTTGGGGGTTAAGGCGATAGTCACATTAAGTTCTTTCAGAAAGTCGTTAGAACCAAACATAGAAAAGTCTCGGGGGCCCACGGACAAGTATCAAACCAATCCGAGCCCGCCTATGAAAGGTTAGGGATATTATTCGTTATAAAATCTTCTACGAACGTTTCGAAGCGATCCGAGCCGGTCTATGAAAGTTACGGTCGTTCGTAGTTACGGAATCTTTTAAGAACAAAATTCTTTATGCAACATTGATTTTCCAGTCATACAAAAGACATAAAGACCATAATTCTACTACATTAAAGATGCCAAAATTAAGAGGTGAATAAGACTCGTAGACATGCTCGGATCATAGGAATAGAATTACCCCGAGGCTAGTATCATAGCCTACTTGCAACTAAGACATGCCAAAAGAAAGAAAGGGCAAGCTTTACATACCTCGTCCGCTTCCTAAGCTAATCCGAACTTAAGTCTCGGGCTTCCCAAGATCTACAATAACGTCATTAGATACTAACATTAGTTATAGGCACTTTATCTACAGAAATTTGGGCAGCATTTCTCCTATAAATCCAACAACCCCGAGAATTCAACTCGGCCAAATCATCATCAACAATACCAACAACCATATTAACAACATCAACAATCAATTCAAAACGCATTCTAACGTTAGTAACTCTTTTACACATAATTCGACAACCTTCCATTTATATTCAATTCAACTACATACATTCAAGCGATCACCAACGCTCACATGTTCAAGTACTAATCCAAGACCATTCAAACAAGATTCAAGAACACTTCAAACAATCCGCACAATATTCAAAACAACTCAACCAAACTCCATTCTACCCGAAACCATCCCAAACCCGAGAACAACAATAACAACACATTCCCTTTCCCAAATTCATGAATTACACCAATAATCCACACGTTAACAATATCGTTCCCATAAATATAGAAACTACATACAATTCACGTTGGCTTTCAAAACTTCCCGCAACAATTACAACTCCAATTTGAATCATTAAACTTTCATTATCATCATAGAATCCACAACAACAACAACCAAACATGCTAAATACAATTAATTCATCACTCCTACACAACACACCTACACGGCTACAACCCAACACACACGGCTCAACATCAACATCCATACTTTCATGAATTTCATTCATTTCTACATACTATAACATGTACAAACCATCCATAACATATAAAAAGAAGATTAAACCTTACCTTTTCCACTTAACTCCACAAGTTGGCTAGGGTTGTAAATGATGAAAACGAGTGGTTTGTTGACTCCAACAACAACTCCACGTTAATAAGGGCCTTCTAATTGATGAATTGCTAGAAGAAAATACTTTTTTTGATCAAGATTTTGGACCCTCAATTTTTGGCTTGCTATGGCCGAATGGGGTCTTTTTTTTTCCAAGGTTCTTGAATTTTCTAAGGGTGAAGATGATGAGTAATATGATCAATTGTCATCTTATGTCTACATATATAATTCATCCATGTGGCCCATGGCCCACCTACATCACACGGCCACTTGGCCCCCTTTGTTCATGAAATACTAACTTTCCAATATTCACTTTTAACCTCAAATTTTCCTTAATATTCCATACCAATAAAATCATAAGCAACTTATGCCTTAAAATAAAATCGTGGTTAAAAGTCTCTACCTCGTATCCCGAAATAGTCTTGTCCTTAACTTTTCACGGTTAGCTCGGATTATCCCAATGTACAAAATACGGGATATAACATCATTCCCCCCTTTAGAACATTCGTCCTCGAATGTTCAACTAGTCGCATAAGGTCTTATAAGGATCTCGGGGGTTTTCCTTTATTACCATAGCATGCAATCTCATCAACCAATCATTTTTCTTCTTCATCTCCTCTTCGGCTTCTCGAGTCATCTCCTCCCTGTTGTTGTTCCGCCACGATACCTTAACCAAAGCCACGTCTTTAGTACACAACCTTCTTGCCTTACGAACAATGTACTAAGGTCCAGTATATCTCGGGTTACACTTCTCCTTCTTGTCAAATCTCATTACTCCTTTCATGGGTGATGTCTTCAAGCGTACCCATTCGCCAATCTGAAATTCTAAGTGTCGACGCTGATTGTCGTCATATGATTTCTGTCGTCTCTGAGCTGCTAATAGCCGTCCCCTGATTTAACTATCATCAGCTGGTATAATTCTGAAAGAATTTGAAGTATAAATTCACCCTCTTTTAGTAACCAGCTAGCTCTGACCGTCTTACTTAAATCATCTTATAATCCCCTGTACGCAACTTGTAACATCCTAGGCACATTATCTCGTGTCGTTTCATCACCTTTAACTCAACCTCTTCTATTGTACCTTTGCTCACATCTTGCTCTCAACTTTTCGGTCACACATTAGGTTGCAATTTTTATAAGAATATGCGAAGGTGTTCAAATTATCCCAAGAATACCTTAGCGTGGCTACATCAATCCTTATGTTTTACTAGTCTTCGCCTCTCTTATCTTACAACCGGTATCGGAATAGGTCTTTGATTCAGCCATAGCCATATCCTGCTTGTCCTCAGTACTAATTCTATCTCGGTAATTTAGCTTAAACCATCTTTACATCTTTCCTTAGTGCACCCAAAATCTCGTAACCATATTGTTATTACTGAATCCAAACTTTTCTCATTAAGTATTTACTTGGTCTCATCACTAGCATATAAATATTCATAGGTAACATAACTACTCTTGTACGACTTGTATAAAGTATATTCCATCTTAGCCTCTAATCCAGCATAGCAGTGTTACCTTTCACAATGTCTCTGTAAGTTACTCGTTATCGTTTCCTTGTCGTATTCTCCTTTGAGCCTCCACTTTCCAATGTCATATCGTTCTAGATCTCTACGATTAATTCACAGCACTATCTCAATTACCATCCTAGCTTCTACCCCTTTTGCTGGCTTTTGGATCTTACTAACTTGTCTCGGCAAGAAATCTTACCTGTAGCCCGAGCATCCATATCAAATATATTGTAGTGTTGATTGTCTCCATCTTGCACTTGCATCTCTCACATCCGCTTCCCCCTTTTAGGGGTGTACTTACACTATTACCGATTATACTTTGCCCTATGTCCGCATTTTCCCCTTTCAATTAGGCGGCACTTTTATTCCGACATTCTAATCCCCTTGCCGTTCATCTACTCACTCTCTTTCTTTTCCAAATATCATTGTGTTAGTACTTCCCAAGCTTAACCCGTAGCGAAAACAGCATCAGCTTGCCTTGTGACATTTGTGCCTCTATTTTTCTTTTCACTTGAACCGTTTACCCCCCGTCCGATTAAAGCCTTCCATATACCGCCACGTTAGTTGCCGGAATACACATATCCGCTGATATAGCCATGTACGGGATATTATGTGCATACCTATATAGACATAATTACTACTATCTTGCTTACGAAATATTTCCAAACACTATTCAAACTCACCCTAATTCTAAAGCTGTAATGCACCTTCTTTCTCTTCACTGGTCTAGTCCACCCCGGCCTACGCGACCTCTTAAGGTTTACGCCCACTCTGTATATTCTAATTTCCCTTAGTCTACTGTAACTTTCCATTTGGCTCTCCTGTGTCTGACTTTATAGAATTTTTAGTGCACTTCCCAGGGGGCCACCCATCCTAAAATTTCTCCCACTCCAGCACGCTTAACCTTGGAACTCTGATGAAATACGATGCTCTAACGCTAGTATGATAGCGTCCGCCTCACCACATGACCTTCATCACATAATCCGGAGTAAATTGAAGTCTTAACAGATTTCAAATCGTTCTCATAACACTTCTTCCTCCGAATTAGAAAGGGTCTCTTACTCTTTGACTACAAAATTACAATTTTAGCCCTTTTTCAATCCTCAGTATTCACTTTTCACCTATGGATATGACTACTTTCCGTCCTAGACTCCCAGATTCCTAATGGTGAGGGACACACCTTGATCGCCGTTATTTATAAATACTTGGTTATCGGCTTTTGGATTTCTGCTTGCCGCTATTAAGTAACACTTATACAGCAAATACATATACATAGAAATATTCCAATAAGGACTCATATACCTGTAACCGCGTTTAGTGACGCCTCCTGATCCTGTCTACTTGCCAAAGCATATAGGCGATTCGATGGACCGCTAGAACTGGAGGCTCCGCCACGGCCTCTCCCACTGCCTGCCGGTGTCGGCATACCCCGCCCCATAGGGCCCATAGCTACGGAAGGGGAAGATGAACCAGCAACTAACTCAGTAAGCTGGGCCGCACCACCTGGACCGCCCCTGTACGGACACTCTCTCATAACATGGCCTTGACGGCCACAAAAAAAACAAGCACCCGTAGCGCGGTAACACTCTTTCGGATGATGCCCCCCACAGTGAGAACACCGAGGTAAAGGTTGCCTCGACTGACCCGAAATCCTATGCATCTGTGAACCTGAAGCCCTGGAGCTCTGACCGGCTCCTGAATACCCTAGGCTATCCAATCTCCTACCCGGAAACCGTGGGGGTGCACTCCGCGCTGGCTGAGAAGAATACCCAGTATACTGTTGAGGCTGCCCGCCTCGAAACTCCCCAGAATAACCAGTCGATCTAGCCCTCTTGGGCTGGCCCCTGTCATGATCTCTGTCGGGCTGACGCCCTCTGTGTCGATCCTCCATCCCCTGTGCATAGGCCTGCACCTGAGTAATATCCATACCAGGCTGGGAAGCCATCACCAGACAGCTATCAACCAAGTAACGATCCAGCCCCATCACATATCGATGCATCCTATCAGTCATATCAGCTACAATAGTGGGTGCATACCTAGCCAATGAGTCGAACTCTAGGCTATACTCTCGAACACTCCTGCCATCCTGCCTCAGACGTAGGAATCTATCAACTCTAGCTCGCCTCATCTCCGGAGGCAGAAAATGGCCAAGAAAGGCCTCTGTAAACTCGTCCCTCACTGCTGGAGGAGCATCTTCGCCCCTAGACAACTCCCAGGACTCATACCAATTAACGGCTACATCACGCAACCGATATGAAGCCAGCTCGACACACTCAGTCTCAGAAGCTCTAATCATCCTCAGTGCGTGCTGCATCTGTCGAATAAACTCCTAGGGATCCTCCTCGGGCTTTGACCCATAAAACTCTGAAGGACTACAAGTCAAGAAATCACGGGTCCTCAAACTATCACGTCGGTCTGCATGGTCACCTCCCAATCCGTACTGCGAGCACCGCTCGCCACTAGTCCGGTCGGCGGCACCGAACCACATCCCTCATAGCCCTGTCCTCCGCCCCCGGCTGGGGAGCTGGAGGCTCGGGTACCGGAATCCCGGGAGCTGGCGGTGGAGCCGCCCCCTGGTCTGCAGCTGCTGCTGCCCTATGCTCCTCTGATGGTGACGGTGTAGCAGAGCTCGCTGACCGGAGCATAATCTCAGGCTCAAGCTGGGCACGGGCCCTAGTAACTCTCCGGGCCTGGCTAGTCTCTCCAGCTGCTGTCGACTTGCCCTTCTGGGCAGCTGTCGCTTTCCTGGGAGGCATCGCTGAAAACATAACAGTTCGTTAGGGAGGAGTCATCCTGATAATACAGCTCTATCGCACGATCTAGGATCAGAAGGAAAGATAACATCTTAAATGTCTCCGTAGCCTCCGTTTATAGATGTGGTGCACAACACACCGATAAACAAGACTCTACTAGACACGGTCTGTAGACATTCCGAGGACGAACCGCTCTGATACCACTTTTGTCACGACCCAACCCCGTAGGCCGCGACCAGTGCTCGAGCTAGGCACTCGTACACATCTACTAACTATAATCAAACCATAGCAAACATAATAAGAACTTATACATACAGAAAGATACAACGTCGCGTATACATATATGCATATCGTGCATAAGCCTGGAAACATTCGAAACACATAAAAACAACTAAACAGTAACTACCCACAACCGACACATATGTCTACAGACCTTTAAAAGTATCACAGAATCATATGACGGGACAGGGCCCCGCCGTACCCCTGAATAGACATACATATATACAACAAAAGAGTCTGTACCAAAATATGGGCTCCGGAACAAGGGAGCACTCCAAGACAGCTGAAAGGGAATCCTAAGCCGGCGGATCACCAAAACGTGTATCTGTACCTGCGGGCATGAAACGCAGCCCCCGAAGAAAGGGGGTCAGTACGGAATATGTACTGAGTATGTAAAGCATGAAACACAGTGGACGGGGTATAACCAAAGTAAGAAGTACAGAAAATGCGTACAATATCCAGGGTATCAAAATACTTACTTTGGAAACACAAATCATGCATGTCAATATGACATTCAATTCATTATGGGACTTAGAAACATAAGTAAATAATCATCATGTACAAATGTATATATAACGTGTCCCGGCCCTCCAGTGAGGGACTCGGTAAATGAGATCATATAATCATCATGTATAGCCATCATATCATCACATATATATACCGTACCCGGCCCTCTAGTGAGGGACTCGGTGAATAGAATCATCATATCATCAAATTATCATATCATATATCATATGCGGTCCGTAATGGGACCCGGCGGACAGAACGTGGTCGCCACCCCATCTTTGGCGCCACAACACATCATACTTCGGAATATTGCATATCTCCGAACACATCATGCTCCGTATCACATCATACTTCGTATCACATCATACTTCGTAACACATCATACTTCGTATCACATCATACTTCGTATCACATCATACTTCGGAAAACACATCATACTTCAGAATATAGCATAGTGCGCACGATGACATAACCGGCCCGGGACTCGGCGAAAGATGTAACAACAGAATGCACGAGCAGAATCGTGAGTAACCATATGCATATAAGACATCCTTACATACTCAACAGATAAGTAAGTAATCATACTCGGGGGTTAAGGCGATAGTCATATTAAGTTCTTTTAGAAAGTCGCTAGAACCAAACATAGAAAAGTCTCGGGGGCCCACGGACAAGTATCAAACCAAATCCGAGCCCGCCTATAAAAGGTTAGGGATATTATTCGTTATAAAATCTTCTACGAACGTTTCGAAGCGATCCGAGCCGATCTACGAAAGTTACGGTCGTTTGTAGTTACGGAATCTTTTAAGAACAAAATTCTTTATGCAACATTGATTTTCCAATCATACAAAAGACATAAAGACCATAATTCTACTACATTAAAGATGCCAATATTAAGAGGTGAATAAGACTCGTAGACATGCTCGGATCATAAGAATAGAGTTACCCCGAGGATCGTATCATAGCCTACTTGAAACTAAGACATGCCAAAAGAAAGAAAGGGTAAGCTTTACATACCTCGTCCGCTTCCTAAGCTAATCCGAACTTAAGTCTCGGGCTTCTTAAGATTTACAATAGCGTCATTAGATACTAACATTAGCTATAGGCACTTTATCTACAGAAATTTGGGCAGTATTTCCCCTATAAATCCAACAACCCCGAGAATTCAACTCGTCCAAATCATCATCAACAATACCAACAACCATATTAACAACATCAACAATCAATTCAAAATGCATTCTAACGTTAGTAACTCTTTTACACATAATTCGACAATCTTCCATTTATATTCAATTCAACTACATACATTCAAGCGATCACCAACGCTCACATGTTCAAGTACTAATCCGAGACCATTCAAACAAGATTCAGGAACACTTCAAACAATCCGCACAATATTCAAAACAACTCAACCAAACTCCATTCTACCCGAAAACATCCCAAACCCAAGAACAACAATAACAACACATTCCTCTCTCCCAAATTCATGAATTACACCAATAATCCACACGTTACCAATATCGTTCCCACAAATATAGAAACTACATACAATTCACGTTGGCTTTCAAAACAGCCCGCAACAATTACAACTCCAATTTGAATCACTAAACTTTCATTATTATCATAGAGTCCACAACAACAACAACCTAACATGCTAAATACAATTAATTCATCACTCCTGCACAACACACCTACACGGCTACAACCCAACACACACGGCACAACATCGACATCCATACTTTCATGAATTTCATTCATTTCTACATACTATAACATGTACAAACCATCCATAACATATAAAAAGAAGATTAAACCTTACCTTTTCCACTTAACTCCACAAGTTGGCTAGGGTTGGAAATGATGAAAACGAGTGGTTTGTTGACTCCAACAACAACTCCACGTTAATAAGGGCCTTCTAATTGGTTGAATTGCTAGAAGAAATTTTTTTTTTTTGATCAAGATTTTGGACCTCAATTTTTGGCTTGCTATGTCCGAATGGGGTCTTCTTTTTTTCTCCAAGGTTCTTGAATTTTCTAAGGGTGAAGATGATGAGTAATATGATCAATTGTCATCTTATGTCTACATATATAATTCATCCATGTGGCCCATGGCCCACCTACATCACACGGCCACTTGGCCCCTTTTGTTCATGAAATGCTAACTTTCCAATATTCACTTTTAACCCCAAATTTTTCTTAATATTCCATACCAATAAAATCATAAGCAACTTATGCCTTAAAATAAAATCGTGGTTAAAAGTCTCTACCTCGTATCCCGAAATAGTCTTGTCGTTAACTTTTCACAGTTAGCTCAGATTATCCCAATGTACAAAATACGGGATATAACAGCTGGAAATCAAGCACCACCTCCAGCACCGCCTGCTCCTGCTTTTCCTGTTGTGGGTGTACCTGAGATTAGTAATATGCAAACGGCTATTCAAATGTTGAGTGCTTTGGTTGCGGCTCAACAGCAGCGTGGAGGTGTGGGGCCTCGTGGTGGAGGCAGACTTAAGCAATTCCTAGACTTAAAGACACCAGAGTTCTTTGGGTCACGAGAGGTGGATGGCCCCCAGCACTTTTTAGATGAGACCTTCAAGGCATTGAGGGCAATAGGTGCCTAGGATTCTAAAGCTGTGAGGCTCGCTTCTTATCAGTTGAAGGATGTTACTCACGCATGGTTTGAGATGTGGGAATCTGAGAGGGGTGACATTGCTTTAGCTTCGACGTAGGCTGAATTTGAAGAGGCGTTCATAGAAAGGTTTTTGTCTGATGAGGAAAGATTTACTATGGCTACGAAGTTCGAAAAGCTGGAACAGGGTAACAAGTCGGTTCGTGAGTATAGTTTGGAGTTCACACATTTGTCAAAGTATGCTTTATACATGATTCTGGATGAAAAGCATAAGTTGACTCATTTTGTGAATGGCTTGGTACCACGTATCAAGTATGCCCGTGCTGCTGTTGCTATGTCTCCTACTTGCACTTTCTCATCTCTGGTTGGGTTTCTTTGAACAGTAAGAGAGTTGGAAAAACTAGGAGAGACGGATCGAGATCAGAATAAGAAAGCCCGATCGGCGGGTAATTTCGGTGGTAATAACTATAAGGGAGGGAAGAGTATTGGGTATTCTGCACTTGTACAGTCTGGTTCTTATTCCCCTGCTAGTGTGCCTTCTGGTAGGCAATGACAAAAAAATAATAATACTAGTAAGTTTTCGCAGGGAAGTAGTCGTCCGCCAGTCTGGGAAGAACGTATCTGTCATCATTGTGGGATTAGAGGCCACATTAAGAGGGAATACATAAAGTGGCTACGTGAGATGGCTGCTATGAATAACCAAAAGAATGATTCGCCTGCTTCTGTATGTGTTAAAAATTCGCCTACTGGTAATGCTAACAATAATAATCAGAATGCTCGTAATGATGGAAAAGAAAAGAAAGCTGCTAAGCCTTCTGGTGGAGGGACAACTCAACTTTATGGGCTGACTCGTAGGGAGGCAGCTGAGGCTTCTGACGCTGTGGTTACAAATATCCTTACCATCTGTTCTCATGATGCTTATTCATTGATTGATCCGGGTTCAAATTTATCCTATGTGACGCCTTATTTTGCTCTTGATATGGGTATGAAACCCGAACCTTTGTTGGAACCTTTTGTTGTTGATACGCCTTCTGATGTTCCGGTTATTGCTTCTAGAGTGTACAGAAATTGTGTTGTTGTGATTAAAGGTCGTGAGACCGTGGATGACTTGTACAAACTTGAGATAGTGGATTTTGATGTAATTATGGGGATGGACTGGTTGTCCGCATGTTATGCTAATGTGGATTGTCGCCATAATTTAGTTCGTTTTGCCTTTCCCGATGAGCTTGTTATTGTGTGGGAGGGTGAAATTGCTAAGCCAAGGGGTAGATTTATTTCCTATCTTAAAGCTCATAAAATAATTACTAAGGGGTGTATTTACCATTTGGTCGCTGTTAATGACACAAAAGCCCTAGTACCCAAATTCGCATCTGTTCCAAGAGTTAGTGATTATCCTAAAGTGTTTCCCGAAGATCTCCCTGGTATCCCTCTTGATAAGGTTAATGATTTTGAGATTGATGTTATTCCCAACACCCGACCTATTTCTATTCCACCTTATCGTATGGCTCCAGTGGAGCTAAGGGAGCTAAAGGATCAAATGAAGGACTTCTTGGATAAAGGTTTCATCCGACCAAGTTCCTTACCCTGGGGTGCTCTAGTCTTGGTTGTTAGAAAGAAAGATGGTCCTCTTAGGATGCGTGTTGATTACCGTCAACTTAATAAAGTGATCATTAAGAATAAATATCCTTTGCCTAGGATAGATGATCTATTTGACAAACTTCAGGGTGCTAAGTTCTTTTCAAAAATTGACCTGAGGTCTGGGTATCACCAATTGAAGATAAAGGAAAAGGATATCTCAAAAATCGCTTTCTATATGCGTTATGGGCACTTTGAGTTTCTAGTCATGTCCTTTGGGTTGAATAATGTGCCTGCTGCTTTCATGGATTTGATGAATCGTGTGTTTAAGCCGTATCTAGACAGCTTCATTATTGTGTTTATTGATGACATTTTGGCGTACTCTAAGAATCGTGAGGATCATGTTAATCATTTGAGGATAACTTTGACAACACTTGAGGAGAACGTGCTTTATGCAAAATTCTCTAAGTGTGAATTTTGGCTTGAGTCTGTGTCTTTTTTGGGTCATGGGGTGACTAGTGATGGCATTAAAGTAGACCCTCAGAAAATTTCAGCGGTTAAGGATTTGCCTAGACCAACTAGTGCGACGAAAATTCATATTTTCTTGGGTTTGGCAAATTATTACCGAAAGTTTGTGGAAGGCTTTTCGTTAATAACCTCTCCATTGACTAAATTGACATAGGAGACTACTAAGTTTCAATGGTCCGAAGCTTGTTAAAAGAGTTTCCAAGAACTTAAAGACAAAGTTGACTTCCGCTCCTATTTTGACTTTACTTTTTGGGTCTGGTGGATATGTGGTGTACTGTGATGCTACCAGAATTGGTTTAGGTTGTGTATTAATGCAGAACGGTAAGGTGATTGCTTATGTTTCGCGACAGTTGAAGAAGTATGAGAAGAATTACCCGACTCATGACTTGGAGTTGGCCGCTGTGGTTTTTGCCTTAAAAATTTGGCGTCATTATTTGTATAGTGAGCATTGCGACGTTTTTACTGACCATAAAAGCTTGCAATATATCTTTAAGCAACGAGAGTTGAATCTCAGACAGAGGAGGTGGTTGGAGTTGTTAAAAGATTATGACTTTAACATTTTGTACCATCCCGGTAAGGCTAATGTGGTTGCAGATGCTTTGAATAGAAAACCTATGGGCACGTTGTCTTATTTGCATGCACATGACATGACCAGGGGAAAGGAAATTCGAAGACTTGCTAGTCTTGGGGTCAGACTTGATGAAACTGAAGATGGAGAGTTAGTGGGAATCACGCCATCACAGTCTGACATGGTGGAAAGGATAAAATCCAAGCAATATGATGATGAACTTTTAGCAAAGCTGAGAGATGGAGTGGAAAGGGGTGAGTACACTTCATTTACTGTTAGGACTGGCGATAGTGTTCTGCGGTTGCAAAGAAGATTGTGTGTTCCCGATGTTGATGGTCTTCGACAAGAATTGATGATGGAAAATCATAGTTCCAAGTATTCTGTTCATCCGGGATCCACCAAGATGTATAAGGATTTGAAACAACACTATTGGTGGAAGAGCATGAAAGTTGATATTTCTAACTTTGTAGCTAAATGTTTGAATTGTCAACAGGTGAAGGCTGAATATCAAAGGCCTGGTGGCTTGGCTTAAAACATTGAGATTCCTCAATGGAAGTGGGAGATGATAAATATGGATTTTTTCGCGGGCTTACCTCGTACAAGGGCTAAGTTTGATTCGATTTGGGTGATCGTGGATAGACTCACGAAGTCTGCCATTTTCTTCCGGTGAAGACATCATATGCCGCGGCGAAGTACGCCAAGTTATATTTGAAGGAGATTGTTAGGTTGCACGGTGTTCTGGCATCCATCATATCTGACAGAGGTACATAATTTACTGCTCATTTCTGGCAAACGTTTGAAGAAGGTTTGGGGACTAGAGTGAAATTGGGCACTACCTTTCATCCTCAAACTGACAGGCAGGCAGAGAGAACTATTCAAACTTTGGAGGATATGTTGCGTGCTTGTGCAATCAATTT
Source organism: Lycium ferocissimum (assembly GCF_029784015.1). NCBI lineage: Eukaryota > Viridiplantae > Streptophyta > Magnoliopsida > Solanales > Solanaceae > Lycium > Lycium ferocissimum. Next base: position 15,647 of record NW_026716205.1, read on the forward strand.
TAGAGGAAGTTGGGATGAACACCTACCACTGGTGGAATTCGCTTACAACAATAGCTATCAAGCGAGTATTTAGATGGCTCCATAAGGCCCTTTATGGGAGGCGTCGTCGGTTTCCAATCGGTTGGTTTAAACCAATAGAAGTAGAGCTGTTGGGTCCCGACTCAGTTCATGAGGCGATTGAAAAAGTAAATCTTATTGTACAATGGTTGAAGACCGCTCAGAGTAGACAGAAGTCTTATACAGACATGAGGCGTAGGGATTTGGAATTTGTTGTTGGTGACAAGGTTTTCTTAAAAGTGTCACCTATGAAGGGGGTAATATGTTTTGGCAAAAAGGGGAAGCTTATTCCTCACTATATTGGTCCTTATGAGATTACAAAAAGGGTTGGGAAGGTAGCTTACGAGTTGAGATTACCGGCTGAGATGTCCATGGTTCATCTGGTGTTTCACATTTTGATGCTGAGATTGTACAAACCTGATCCTTCCCATGTATTAAACCATGAAGATATTGAAATTGATGAAGCCCTGTCTTATGAAGAAGAACCAGTTCAAATTTTAGATCGTCAAGTTAGAAGTTGAGAACAACGGATGTAGCGTCAGTTAAAGTGTTGTGGCGAAACCATAATATTGAGGAAGCTACTTGGGAAGCAGAGGAGGACATGAAGAAAAGATATCCTCACTTGTTCCCTATGACAGGTATGAGCTAGCGTTGTAATTATTCATAGATGAATCGTTGGGTTTGTTGGAAGCAACTTGTGGATTAGTGAATCCTTTCTAGGTTATGATCCTCATTCGAGGACGAATTGTTATATCCCTTATTTTTGTACATTGGGATATCTTAAGCTAATCGCGACAAGTTAAAGACAAGACTATTTTGGGATCCGAGGTAGAGACTTTTAACCTCCGATTTTGTTTTAATGCACAAGTGCTTATAAATTTTATTTGGTATAGAAATATTAATGGAGATTAGGGATTAATTAACCATGATTAGATTATTAAGTGGGATTAAAGTTTAATTATTCACTAATTAAGCCATAAGTGAGCGTGTAATTGCTCCACCCATGGCTTGGCCACATTTGATTGGCTCAAGCCATAGAGTGGGACATGTCCTTATAGGAGTCATATAAATAGCAAATTTATGACAAGGAAAGTCATTTATCATCTTCACAATTTGAGAGGTTTAGAGATAGAAGGAGAGAAGCTCTGCGTCCATGGCTGGCCGAGAATGAACTTGTAATCTTTGATAAAAAAAAAATAATGTTCTTCTAGTGATCAACTCTTTGGAAGGTGTAAAATAACGTGGGATTGATCCTAGGTAGCAAGAACAAGTATTAAATTCAAGGCACAAATTCTGGCCAGTTGGGAAGTCAAGTATTAAAGGTAAGGTTTAACCTTCTTTTGCATGAATTAAGGGTGGTTGTGAACGTGTTGTAGTTGTAGAAATGAATGAAATTCATGGAACTATGTGTGTTGGTGTTGAAGCCGTGTAGGGGCTGTTTGTGTAAGAGATGGTGAATTGATTTTACTTGGTATTTTAGTTGTTATTGTTATAGATTTTATGATGAAAATGAAAGGATTTAATGGTTCAAGTTGGAGTTGTAATTGTTATGGGCTGTTGTAGAAGTTAATATGATGTTAATATAGTTTCTTGCATTTATGTGAATGATGTTGTTAACGTGTGGTTGTTGGTATAGTTCATGAATTTAGAAGAAAAGAATGTGTTGTTGTTATTCTTGTTGAACTTGGAAGATTGTATGTTGTATTGTGTGTTGGTTGGGCTATTTTGGAGTGTTGTACGGGCTGTCTGGAGTATCCTCGAATCATGTTTGAATAGTCTCGGGTTGATACTTAAATGCGTGATTAGTGATGTTGGCTTGGTTGTATGTAGTTGATTTGAATAGAAGCGAAACAACGCCTAATTATCTAGAAAGGAGTTATTAACGTTAGGATACGTTTTGAATCTCTCTGTAGTTTAATCGTAGTTCTTGGCGTCTTAATATAGGTTGAGACACTATTGGGCAGCGTATACGTGTCGTGTTGCGAGTAAACGCTAAAGGTATGTAAAGCCTATCCTTTCTTTCTTTTGGCATGTCCTAGATGTAAGTATGATACGATTAGCTTCGGGGTAACTCTATTCATAAGTTTCGAGCATGTTTATGTTATGTCCCGTATTTTGTACATTGGGACTATCCGGTTTAACTATGATAAGTTAGGGACAAAACAATTCCGGGATACAAAGTCAGGACTTTTGACCTTTGATTTTATTTTAAGACATAATTTGTTCATGAATTTTTTGCCATGGAACATTTAGGAAAATTTGGGACCAAAAGTGATATAATTGGAAGTTGCAAATCATGCAATTTTTGGCCCTTTGGCCGTGTGAATGGGAGGTGGCTCCCACACATGTTGTGGCCAATTTTAATTGGTCCAACACATGTGTGGGCCATGGACACATGTATAAGTCTTATACTAGTATGCAAAAGATGACTACTAATTCATTCTT
>NW_026716206.1:0-18162 GCF_029784015.1 Lycium ferocissimum
CTTATATGTGATATCATTTAACGGCCCCGTATGTATATATGTATTTGTGACATATTTTGGGGCGACGGTTCCTTAACTGTATGTATAAGATGCTTATGCCGGCTATGGTCGATGACGACTTTTGCGTATATCCCGATACGTCTGTACGGCGATTATGGTTAATCGGTCCGTATGGGTGCCCGGCTCGGGCACTAGTCACACTTTACGGGGTTGGGTCGTGACACAACATCACATTAATCGACTCAATTCGAGCACAACTATTCACAAAATCACAAAATTAAACTTCGGAATGATGATAAGACGAGACGAAGGGTAAAAACCCTTAAAAATTTGACCAAAAAATGGCCGTCAAATAGACATGGAGGCAGAACCCTAGAAGTCGACTCAAATCGCCTGAAAAGATAGAGGGGAAGTCGGGCCGGGGAAATGAAAAGTGGAGGGGGGGGGAGGGGTGGAGGGGGGGTATTACACCTTGGAATTTTGGGTCGTTGTGCTGTGAATAGACTAACACAAGCTTAAGATGAACATGAAGTCCATATGACCTGAAGGAGAGTATTTGATAGCCTTAGAGTGTGTACGACAAGATTTTTGAAGTATTATGAATCGAAGCAATTAAGTTCGTCGAAGAAAGTAAAGTATAAGTTGTGTTTGGGAAGGTTTCACAATTATCGAGTTAATGATTATTTAGTAATGTCTTAGGAAGGAGCTATAGGTCTACTTAGATGGCTAATGAAGTGTTATACAAGTGCCAAGAAGACTCTATAAGGATTTGAGATCAAACGAATCGATGAAAATAATTTTGGAAAAAGTGGGTTATATGACCACTTATACGGTCCGTATAACTTTATACAGTCTGTATAAGGGTCCGTATAACAGTTACAGTGAAGGGTCATCACTGGTGGTATTTTACAGTCACTTATACGGACCGTATAAGTGTCCGTATAATCACATCGGGCAGCTTTATTTTTTTTGTTATAAATAGATGGCCCAAGTTCTTATTTTTCATTTCCCACATTATCCACAACTCTTGAGAGGTCTAGAATATTCCATACACCATATCAACACAAACCCAAGAGAAATCAAGGATTAAATACCAAGAATCAAGTGTAGAGAAGCTCACTAGGGTTGGTAGAAGCCAAGAATTCCTTTGGTATTGAAGTTGGGGTTTCTCTCAAGTGAAGTATATTCATCCAAAGTTCATCCTTACATGATCAAAGGTGAGTTTACATCTATTTCATGTTATTAGGAGTATTTGGTTGTTGAATAACTTGAATGAATGAAGGAAGAAGAATATGAAGCTCAAACATGGAAATAATAGTATTTTGAGTAGTAAGTTAACTTGAGTCATGATTCTTAGTATGCTAGGAGTATAATCTTGTTGGGAATGACACTAATGATGTTGAGGAAGTATTACATGAAAGCGAATATGGTGTGTGTTGTAGTTATGATTATGGATGATTTTGAAAGGGAGTCTTGACAATTAAACAAAGCTTAGTTTGAAGAAGTCTATTGATTATGATATTATGGGTGTTGTTATCGATGTTTGGGAGTTGTTTACCATATGGACAAAGTGGTAGAAACAAAGGAAATAGTGCCCAATTTTTGTTAGCTTTTAGTTGTTTTAGCTTAAACTTAAGCGTATCCTCACTTATCTAATTTTAGTACAAATTCTCTTGAATGTAAAGTCGTGACCTTGGAAGAAGAACGTGTAGTCGTTAAGCAGACGTCAAGGGATGTTAAGGCTAATCTCTTTCTTTCAAAGGCATGACTCCTATATTACGATTTCCTACATACTTCCATGACCTTCTTACATTCCAAGAGTTGAGAGTCCAAGATTCTTAAGTGCTTCTCATGAGATAGAGATAAGATATGTTCTATGATAATGATGATGATGATGATGATGTTACACCTCGAAAAATTTCAGGTTGTTGCACAGTAGACACACTAATGCAGGGTGAGGCGTTTATGATGTTTCTACAAGTAAGAAGTAGTACTTAACGGTTCCCATTAAGATTCCAAAGACGCTTGAAGTAAGAGAAGAAAGTTCGTTAAGAAAGGCGAAGTATACGTTGTGTTTTGGAAAGGACTTACAAAGTACCGAGTTAATGTTGACGTAATAATGTCTTGAGGAAAAGTTATAATTCTCCTTAGATTGCTAATGAAGTGTTAAACAAGTGCTAAGAAGGTTTCATAAGGATCAGAGACTAAATGAAACGACGAGAGCGACTTCGGAGAGCTGGGAGTTATATGGCCAACTTATAGGGCCCGTATAAGGGACCGTATAATCTGTCCAGAGAAGGGGTCTCCACTGGAAGCATTATACAGTCACACATATGGACCGTATAAGTTATACGGATCATATGTGTGTCCGTATAATACCCGACGTGCAGATTTTTAATTTTATAAAGGGAGCCCCAAGTTAATTTATTTCATTTCCCATTTTCTCTCCACACCTCAAAAAACCTCTAGAACTCTCTCTACACCATACCAACACATATCCAAGGGAAATCAATGATCAACTTCATCAAACCAAGGGAATCAAGTGCAAGAAGCTCTCTAAGGTTGCTTGAAGTCAAGGAATCTCTTTGGATTGAAGCTAGGGTTTTTCTTCAAGTGAAGCATTTTCATCCAAAACTTACTTCTACATAATCAAAGATAAGTTTTATGATCATTTCAGGTTATTTAGGATATTGAGGGGTTGAAGACTTGGATTGTGGAAGAAAATAGAATATGGAGCTCAAATGTGAAAATAATGGTATTCTTGAATAGTAGTTGATATGAATCATGACTCTTGATGTATTATGAATATAATATTGTTATAAATGATATTAATAGTGTTGAAGAAGCATTGTGTGTTGACGAATATGATGTAGTGTGGTAATTTTAATTATGGATGCTTTGAAATGGAGTTGGGAGGATTGAATAATGTATAGTTGATGAAGATTGTTGATTATGATATTGTGATGTTGTTATTGATGTTTGGGAGCTGTTATATCATATGGAGGAAGTTGTAGAAATAGAGGAAATACTGCCCAATTTTCGTTAGCTTTAGCTTAAGCTTAAGTACATTTCCGATTATCTAATCTTAGCACGAATTACTTTAAATGTAGAATTGCGAACTTGGAAGGAAGCATTTAGTCAGCAAGTTAGAAAGGCGTAAAAGTATGTGAGGGTAGTCCCTTCTTTTCTTAAGGCATGATTCCTATGACACGACTTCTTTATCTTTCCATGACTTTCTTACATTCCAGAAACTACGAGTCTGTGTTTATAAAGAGCTTCTCATGAGATAAAGATAAGAGACATGTTATGAATACGTTAATGATGATGATGAGTCTATGTCTAAAGATTCCAAAGCCTATGATATGATATTCTTATGAAGTCAATGATTCTTTGATGATATTCATTGTTGTTACACTCACCTTATAATGCTAGTTCCTTCAAGGTGAGGCAGGATGATTATGACTACTCCATAATGGAATCGGGGGTTCTCGACCTTACGTCACCCCGATAGAGTTATAGCTTATCCTTGAGTTCTTATGCATGCATTATGATAAGTACATGATGATGAGATTACACCGTGCCTATATGGCCGGGCAGACACCGCTAAGGCGGGAGGCATATACTATACACCATGTCTAGAGGACATGGGCAGACACCACTAGTGGGTGGCATGAGATTTTTACCCCGGACACAGGCTTATGATGCTTCACACCGCACCTATATGGTCGGGCAGCCTATATACGCATACTTGATATGATGATGTTTATGATGTAAGTTGGCATGCATTATTCAGTCTTAAGTGATATTCAGTTAGAGGTTGTTTCCTCAGTGATGTTCCCTTGTTCCTTTGATATGTTATTATTGTTCATCCCTTACATACTTAGTACAGTGTTCATACTGACGTCTTTTCTTTTTGGACGCTGTGTTCATGCCCACAAGTAGAGAGGGAGGTGGCCCAGATTAATAGGAGTTTATCAGCAGATTCACAGGAGCACTCCATTATTCCGGAGGTGCCATTTTGATATATTATTTTTATATATATATACGTGGGCATGACGGGATCCTGTCCCGTCCTTATATCTAGGACTCTAGTAGAGGCTCGTAGATGCGTATGTATCGGTAGTAGGTTCTCCATAATGACTACATTGTACATTTGTATATCATTTTGTAGTATGTGAGGGCATATATATATATATATATATATATATATATATATATATATATATATATATGCATGTGTTGCCTTCGAGATCATATGAGTTCAGGATAAGTATGATGATTGACATGACGAGTGGTGTTCGGCAGTCAGCTCTGGGTACCCGTCAGGGCCCCCTAGTCGGGTCATGACAAAAGTGGTATCAGAGCAGTTCCGTCCTAGGGTGTGTCTACGAGTCGTGTCCAGCAGAGTCTCATTTATGGGTGTGAAGCGCGCCACACTTATAAACAAGAGGCTGTGGGGCAATTAGGAAAAATGACTATTCTTCTTCTCATTAGATCGTGCCATAGAGTTATGTTATAAGATTTTCTTCTCCCTAATTGTGCATTATGATTTCAGCGATGCCGGTAAAGAGAAAAGCTACAGCCACCCAGAAGGGCAGGGCTACGACAGAAAGGCGGATGGAAAGGGAGCCACCAACAAATATAGAAGAAGGTGAATCTCATAATGAGGCTCTATCCAATACCTCTCACACCCTGCCTATTCTAGAAGAACAAGAGGGGGCTTCAGCTCCAGCTCCTATGCCTCTAGTTCCTCCCTTTGGGTGCTTCGGGTTAACAAATGATCGAAGCTATTCAGCTATTGACATAGTTAGTTGCCGCTCAGGCACAACGGCAGAGTACGGGCCTAGGTGATAGGGCGACTAGTGCTAGAGCCCTTGATTTCATGAGTTTAAATCCCCCAGAATTTTTTGGGTCAAAGTCGGATGAAGACCCGCAAGGTTTTATTGATGATATGCTGAGAATGTTGAGAATTATCCATGCCTCTGATACTGAATCCGTGGAATTGGCATCTTATAGACTCCGGGATGTGGCGGTTCTTTGGTATAACAACTAGAGGTCTTCAAGAAAGGAAAATGCACCTCCCCCAGTTTGGCAAGAATTCGTAGATGCTTTCACCCGCCACTATTTTCCACCTGAGGTTCGAAAGGCCCGAGCTGACAGATTTCTAAATTTGAAGCAAGGAATATAAGTGCCCGGGAGTATAGCTTTCACTTTAACTCATTGGCTAGATATGCTCAAACCATGGTGGCTGACATGGGAAATAGAGTGCACAGATTTGTGAGTGGCTTAGGGCCACATTTGTTCAAAGATTGTTTGACAGCTTCACTCCAGGAGGGGAAGGATATTTCCCGTATTCAGGTCCACGCCCAGAATTTAGAGGAGCAGCAACAGCCGCAGATGGGTGGGCGTGATATTGATAGAGGACAGAGTAAGAGGGCTAGATTTGCCGGTGCTAGTAGTGAGTATAGAGAGGGTCAGCGGCAACAGCATTCCAGATATTCGGGCCAGTTCGCGATTATCACACCCTAATTTCCGATAGGGCATGATGGGCACCCGACCCTTACCTAGGGCGAGCGAACCCGCCCGACTTTCGTAATACACATAATCATCTTGGGCCGCAAAACGTGTCAAAATGCGAAGGAAATTTTTTCAAAGAACATCATACTTTTCGTCTTTTTCAAATCAAATAAAATACGTACTCATAACGAATACGTAACATAATGAATGCGTATATCGGCACATAGCCGATTACAAAACAATTTGCGACATAATGCATAATAACATATCGGCTCGCCTAGCCGCTTACAAAGCGACATATCACACACTCGACACCGTACGCAAAGTCTCTAACATAACTCGGATACCGAGGCGAAATGCTCGAACTCGGCGACCTTTCGAGAGAAAGTGGAGTTCGCCAATCCGATTGGAACATCTTCCATTAGTACCCTCTTACTCGGTGTATGTACTGCACGCGGCATGAAAGCAGCCACCGAAGAAAGAGGGGTCAGTAAGACATATGTACTGAGTATGCAAAGCATGAAATACAGAAAACGAAGTCATAACCAAGGTACGGAGTGCAGATTATGAGCATAAAAATCCAGAATACCAAAGGGCTTGCACCTGCAGTACAAATCATACATAGGCGGTACCGAAGACAAATGTGATAATCCGAATGTCAAAATGCTTAGCTTTCTTTTGTAAAACATTTGTCTCATATATATCGAAAATAGAACAAATCATATGAGCCCGACATTAACCGACCGATCATAATCGGTCGTCAAAATCACATATACACATACCGCGGTCAAGTACCCAGCGGCCAACGTCACATATACACATACCGCGGTCAAGTATCCAGCGGTCAATATCACACATACCGCGGTCAAGTATCCAGCGGTCAATATCACACATACCGCGGTCAAGTATCCAGCGGTCAATATCACACAGTGCGCACGACACATACCGGCCCGGGACTCGGCGAAAAATGTAACAACAGAATGCACGAGCAGAATCATAAGTAGCCAAATACAGTTTAAGACATTTTCAAAGACTTAATAGGTTAATCGAAACAAACCATCATTTACAGGCCAAAACAGTGGTCAAATCAGATTTTCTTCCGAACGTCACTCGGGAATATATCAAACCGAACTTCAGAAACCATAGTTACGTATCAAAATCACATACATAAAAATCCTTATTTCAGACTCAACAGATAAATAAGTAATCATACTCGGGGGTCGGAAAGATAGTCGTATTAAGTTCTTTTCAAAAAGTCGTTAGTACTACACACGGCAAAGTCGCGGGACCCACGGACGAGCGTCAACCCAATCCGGGCCCGCCTACGGAAATCATAGTCATTATACGTCATAGAATCATTTACGAGCATATCAAAGCCATCCGGTTCTGTCTGTGAAAGTTAAGGACGTTCGTAGTTACAAAACTCTTTTGAAAACAAATCTCTTCTGTTTTTTTTGCAACTTTTAAAATCCAATCATACGGAAGACATAAGGACCATAATCCGACCGTATCAAAATGCGAACATCAAGAAATGAGTGTGAATCATAAACATGTTCGGAATTTCAGAATAGAGTTACCCCCAAGGCTCATAACATATCATAGCTTACTTCCGTCTAAGACATGCCAAAAGAAGGAAAAGTAAGCTTTACATACCTTGATTGCTTCCTAAGATAATCCAAACTCAAGTCTCGGCTTCTCAAAATCTACAACACGTCATTAGACACCAAACATTAGCCATAGGCACTTAGTAATCCAATTCCAAACTAGCACTTTATCTACGGAAATTTGGGCAGCATTTCTCCTATAAATTCAACACCCCGAGAATTCAACTCGGCCAATTCTTCAACAACAATACCAACAACCATATAAAAAACATCAATAACCAATTCAAAACGCATTCTAATATTAGTAATTCCTTTCTACATAATTCGACAACATTCATGCATACTCAATTCAACTTCATATATTCAAACTAACATCAACGACCGCATATTCAAATACCAATCCAAAACCATTCAAACATGATTCAAGAACATTTCTAACAATCTTGAGTATTCAAACAATCAATTAATCCTCTACTCCACCCGAAACCTCAAATTTCCAAAGAACAACAACAATACATTTTCTTTCTTCCAAATTCATAAACCATACTAACAATCCATACTTTAACAACATTAATCTCATAATTACAAGAAACTATATTAAGATTACATTGACTTCCAAAACAGCCCATATACAACTTTACCTTCAACTTAATGCATTAATTCTTCATTTTGTTCATCATAAATCCACAACAACAACAATCTAAATGTGTAATTAATGCATTTGGAAGAAAGAAAATGTATTGTTGTTGTTCTTATGGAAATTTGAGGTTTCGGGTGGAGTAGAGTATTAATTGGATTGTTTGAATATTGTGCGGATTGTTAGAAATGTTCTTGAATCGTGTTTGAATGGTTTTGGATTGGTATTTGAATATGCGGTCGTTGATGTTAGTTTGAAATATGAAGTTGAATTGAGTATGCATGAATGTTGTCGAATTATGTAGAAAGGAATTACTAATATTAGAATGCGTTTTGAATTGGTTATTGATGTTGTTTATATGGTTGTTGGTATTGTTGTTGAAGAATTGGCCAAGTTGAATTCTCGGGGTGTTGAATTTATAGGGGAAATCTTTTGCCCAAATTTCCGTAGATAAAGTTCTAGTTTGGAATTGGATTACTAAGTGCCTATGGCTAATGTTTGGTGTCTAATGACGTGTTGTAGATTTTGAGAAGCCGAGACTTGAGTTTGGATTATCTTAGGAAGCAATCAAGGTATGTAAAGCTTACCTGTCCTTCTTTTGGCATGTCTTAGACGGAAGTAAGCTATGATATGTTATGAGCCTTGGGGGTAACTCTATTCTGAAATTCCGAACATGTTTATGATTCACACTCGTTTCTTGATGTTCGCATTTTGATACGGTCGGATTATGGTCCTTATGTCTTCCGTATGATTGGATTTTAAAAGTTGCAAAAAAAGAGAGAGATTTGTTTTCAAAGAGTTTTGTAACTACGAACGTCCGTAACTTTCACAGGACGGAACCGGATGGCTTTGATATGCTCGTAAATGATTCTATGACGTATAATGACTATGATTTCCGTAGGCGGGCTCGGATTGGGTTGACGCTCGGCCGTGGGTCCTGCGACTTTGCCGTGTGTAGTACTAACGACTTTTTGAAAAGAACTTAATACGACTATCTTTCTGACCCCCGAGTATGATTACTTATTTATTTGTTGAGTCTGAAATAAGGATTTTTATGTATGTGATTTTGATACGTAACTATGGTTTCTGAAGTTCGGTTTGATATGTTCCCGAGTGACGTTCGGAAGAAAATCTTATTTGACCACTGTTTTGGCCTATAAATGATGGTTCGTTTCGATTAACCTATTAAGTCTTTGAAAATGTTTTAAACTGTATTTGGCTACTTATGATCCTGCTCGTGCATTCTATTGTTACATTTTTCGCCAAGTCCCGGGCCGGTATGTGTCGTGCGCACTGTGTGATATTGATCGCTGGATACTTGATCGCGATATGTGTGATATTGACCGCTGGATACTTGACCGCGGTATGTGTGATATTGACCGCTGGATACTTGACCGCGGTATGTGTATATGTGACGTTGGCCGCTGGGTACTTGACCGCGGTATGTGTATATGTGATTTTGACAGTCTGGATTATGATCAGTCGGTTAATGTCAGCTCATATGATTTGTTCTATTTTCGATATATATGAGACAGAAACGTTTTACAAAAGAAAGCTAAGCATTTTGGCATTCGGATTATCACATTTGTCTTCGGTACCGCCTATGTATAATTTGTACTGCAGGTGAAAGCCCTTTGGTATTCTGGATTTTTATGCTCATTTTCTGCACTCCGTACCTTGGTTATGACTTCGTTTTCTGTATTTCATGCTTTGCATACTCAATACATATGTCGTACTGACCCCCCTTTCTTCGGGGGCTGCGTTTCATGCCGCGCAGGTACATACAGCTGAGTAAGAGGGTACTAATGGAAGATGTTCCAACTGGATTGGCGAACTCCACTTTCTCTCGGTCTTTGCCGAGTCCGAGCATTTACGTTACGGTATCCGAGTTATGTTAGAGACTTTGCACACGATTGTCGATTGTGTGATATGTCGGTTTGTAAGCGGCTAGGCGTTTATATGTTATTATGCATTATCTTGAGATTGTTTTGTAATCGGCTATGCCGATATATCAGTATGCATTATGTTACAGATTCGTTATGAGTACAGATTTTATTTGATTTGAAAAAGACGAAAAGTATGATGTTCTTTGAAAAAATTTCCTTCTGCATTTTGACACGTTTTGCGGCCCAGTATGATTATGTGTATTACGAAAGTCAGCGGGTTCGCTCGGCCCTAGGTAAGGGTCGGGTGCCCATCATGCCCTATCGAAAATTAGGGTGTGACAAATTGGTATCGGAAAGCGATTCGTCCTAGGGGTTGTACGCAAAGTCGTGTCTAAAGAGTCCTGTTTATGGTGTGAAGCGCGCCACATTTATAAACAGGAGGCTACGGGACATCTAGGATGGTTACTCTTTTTTCACATCCGAGATCGTGCCATAGAGCCAAGTCATAGGAAATGAGATTTTCGATACTAATCTTTGATTGCAGCAGAAGAATGGCACCGATAGAAGAAAGTGATTGATGATGTTGGAAATTACTAAGCACACAGGTAAGCAAAGGTATGAAAGATATATGTTGGGAAAGATATTGAAGTTGCGATTGAAATACAAGTTGAAGACTAAAGGGGGAAAGTAAACAAGAAAGTGTAACAGTGCCGTTTGAGTTGGGCATACGAGGTATGTTTATCATTTGTGTACCGTTGATGATATTGGGAATACGTGTGGGCCGCGATATGATATGATATGTATTTATGTATTTTGGCCCTGTGAGGCATTGTTGGTATTCCCTGTGTACAGGTTTTGAAATAGTAAGAAATATAGAGGAAACTCTGCCGAAATTTTCCCAGAAATAAAAAGAAAACGAGATGTAGGTTTGTAATACGACGTGAAAGGTCGTGCCGATAGTAATGATAAGATTTGACTAAGCCACGAGTATGGCGGATATCGAGAAAGAAGTAATAGTATGAGTAAGACAAGAGTAAGGAGGGCTAAAATAGTAATTGTGTTATGAGGGCGTGTTGAAATCTGTAAAGGTCTCAACTTACTCGAGATTATGTGTTGAAGGTTATGTGGTGAGGTGGACGCGATCATACTAGCGATGCCGCATCATATTTGATCGGAAATTCAAAGTTAAGCGTCTTTGAGTAGAGAGCAATTTTAGGATGGGTGACCCACAGGAAGTTTTACGAAAATTTTACAAATTCAGACGCAAGAGGCAAATGAGAAGCTAGAGTGGCCTAAGGGAAATTAGAGTGTGTGGCGTGGGCAGAAACCTTACGAGGTCGCGTAGAAGGGGGTGAATTAGACCGGCGAAGAGAAAGGAAGTGCATCACGACTCTAGTATTGAGGTGAGTTTGAGTAGCGTTTGGGAATATTTGGTGAATGAGATTGCGTGCTATGGTAATAAAGGAAACCCCTCGAGATCCTTAAGACCCCCGTACGACTAGTTGAACATTCGAGGACGAATGTTCTAAAAGGGAAAGGATGTTATACCGTACTTTGTACGTTGGAATATTCTAAGTCGGTTGCGACAAGTTAAGGACAAGGTTGTAATTTTTTTCCGATTTTGTTAAAAATGCATAAGTTGCATATTCATCTTTTTATTGGTATGGAGTGTTAAGGGTGTGACAGCGATGAGTGTACCTTCTCGATTTTTGGGCAGGAGATTTGATCGCCCCATTTATTCGGGTCTGGGTCAGAGTTCGAGAGTCTCCGGTCCCCAGTTTGGAGGTGATCCTAGCCAGCGGAGACCACCAGTGCAGCGATGTAACCAGTGCAGTAGATTGCATTCCGATCAGTGTCGCTAGGGTTCAGATGCTTGCTATGCGTGTGGTCAGGTTGGGAATATGATGCGAGATTTCCATCGATGAGTGGTAGAGTTGGGGTTCAGCCCATAGGATAAGCGGCTGGTTCTTCCTCGTTTGTGCGCCCGATAGGGCAGACTCCCCAGATTCTAGCAGGCCGTGGCAGGGGCAGAAGGGGAGCATCCAGTTCAGGTGGCACTCAGCCCTGTATTTATGCTTTAGCCGGATGACAGGATCTTGAGTCCTCCCCGGATGTGGTTACAGGTATATTATCCATATTCTCTCATAACGTTTATGCATTGATAGATTTTGGTTCAACGTTGTCTTATATTACTCCCTATGTTACTGGCCGTATTGGGTGAAACCTGAGCCAATTAAACCTTTCGAGGTATCCACTCCGGTTGGTGATCCAGTAATAGCGAGGCAGGTGCATAGAAATTATGTAGTTGTGGTATGTGGTCGTCAGACTAAAGTTGATTTAGTTGAGCTGGAAAAGTTAGATTTCGATGTGATTATGGGTATGGATTGGTTGGCTTCTTGTTATGCCAATGTCGATTGCAGATTGAAAATAGTCTGATTCTAATTCCCGAGAGAACCCGTGCTTGAATGGAAAGGTAATACCGCGTCTCCAAGAGGTAGGTTTATTTCCTACCTTAAGGCGAGGAAAATGATAGCAAAAGGCTATATTTATCACTTAGTCCGGGTTCATGATACTGAAGCAAAACCACCAATTTTTCAATTTGTCCCGGTAGTAAATAAATTTCCGGATGTATTTCCAGATGAACTTCCAGGCCTTCCTCCGGAAAGAGAGATTGATTTCACTATTGATGTGTTGCCGGACACCAAGCCTATATCCATTCCTCCTTACCGAATGGCTCCTGCAAGATTGAAAGAGCTAAAGGCACAACTGAAAAATTTGCTTGAGAAGGGGTTCATTAGGCCCAGTTCATCACCGTGGGGAGCACCCGTCCTATTTATGAGAAAGAAAGATGGTTCCCTACGGATGTGCATTGACTATAGGCAGCTGAACAAGGTAACGATAAAGAACAAGTATCCACTTCCAAGAGTCGATGATTTGTTTGACCAATTGCAGGGTGCCAAATGGTTCTCTAAAATTGATCTGAGATCGGGGTATCATCAAGTGAGAGTTAGAGAAGAAGATATTCCCAAAACAGCTTTTAGAACGAGATATGGTCATTATGAATTCTGGGTAATGTCATTTGGGTTGACTAATGCTCCGGCGGTGTTTATGAATTTGATGAACAATGTATTCAGGCCCTTTCTAGACCTTTTTGTGATCGTTTTCATCGATAACATCTTAGTATATTCTCGGACAGAAACGGAGCATGCAGATCATTTTTGTATTGTCCTTGGGATTTTTCGAACTCGAGAGCTATATGCAAAATTCTCAAAATGCGAGTTTTGGCTAAATTCTGTGACTTTCCTAGGCCATATTTTTCAGTTGATGGTATTCGAGTGGATGTGCAGAAAATTGAGGCTGTGAAGACTTGGCCAAGTCCCACAACACCTACAGAAGTTCGTAGTTTTCTAGGATTGGTAGGTTACTATAGAAGATTTGTGGAAGGGTTTTCCTTTATTTCAGCGCCATTAACGAGCTAACAGAAATCGACAAAATTTCGCACGGTGTTTGTGATCCAGGTTTCCGAAGAATTGAAGCATAGATTGACTTCAGCCCCAGTCTTGACGCTCCCAGAAGGGCCAAATGGTTATGTTGTGTATTGTGATGCCTCTGGCATTAGGTTAGGCTGTGTGTTGATGCAGCACGGTAAAGTCATTGCCTATGCTTCAAGGCAGTTGCGAAAACATGAAAAGAACTTGTCACGACCCGTCTAGGGGCCGTGACGAGTACCCGATACTTGTACCGAGCACCCCCTTACCTATCATTTTACAACCTCTTAGCAAGTCGCATAAACAGTGCCGTTTTTTTTTTCCTTGAACTAAACATTAATATTAGCAGCGTCATTATGAACATAGACTAATTAGCTTCACTATCGCTTCATACAACAGCATTAAGATGCCAAAAATACCACATATTTGCTTGTACATACCGACCGTACATATACGTCTACGAGCCTCTAGACATAGTACACTTATACATAGAAAGGGCCGAAAGCATCAGTGTGCCCGAAAATATACACAAAAGAGTACCACGAAGTGAAGGCTCCGGGACAACCGGAAGCGTTGTCGGTACGGTTGGTAGAGCTCTAAAGATCAAATCCGATCGTCTCGCCGACTGCCGCGGCATGAAGCACGCGTCCAAGGGACGTCGGTACGAATAGTGTACCGAGTATGTAAGGCACGGATAGTAATATGCGAAAAACATAAATCATGTCTAACGACATAAAAGAATTACAACACATGTTAGGAATAGAAACGTAACTTTTGTACATATAAGTGCCCTTGGGCAGGTGCCGTGCTTTCTTAACTTTCCTTACTCATATATATATATATATATACATAAAATAGAACATATCATATTGCCGAGGCGTCGGCAGCCGATCCATTTAACCATAAATATACACCGCCGCGTCCGGCATCCCGCGTCCGGACGATATCATGTCATGTAATGCCCCCGATCGGTGGATATGCGTATATAACGCTACGCTTACTTATCTCCATCTTCCCCCTGTACATATATGCATATACACTTGTATAATTATCGGCGTCTATAGCGCCCTGGCTCTTTCATCATATACATATACTCATATCATATACATATATCAGCGTCTATAGCGCTCTGATTCTCTTTGTGTCATATGCATATACTTATATCATATATATATTTACCAGCGTCTATAGCGCTCTGATTCCCTTTATCATTATCGTCGTAGAAGTATTCTCATTAAAGTAGTTACAACACTCATCGTTTAATAATCAAGGCACTTTAAAGAAAATTCGGGAACCGTGGGCCCACCTCGAGTCAAATGAGGTGGCGTACACAACTTACATATAATACGTGTCATGACGTTACTTATGAAGGTCTTAGGGTAATCGGGTCTCATCCTTGCAAGTTCTAGGATATGTAGACATTTCTTTCACAATTCATGCACTTTTGGTTCAATCTTCCGAATGAATAGTAACTATTTTCAATCGCGGATTTCTAGAGTTAGGAAAGTCCCGAGGCGCGAAATCAAGCCTATACGTCTAAGACATGCCAAGAAAGGAAGGGGAAACCTTACATACCTCTTTACGCTTCTTTAGCTATTCCGAATTCACGTCGCACTCTCGTCAAAATCTACAAATTGGTCATATTTACCAAAACTCTTATTAGGTTCGTAGAGTTAGAATCTTAAGGAAACGCTTGGCTACCGAAATTTGCAGCACTTCCTTTGTAAATATACCATCCTCAACATTCAATATAGCCAAATTTCTCATCAACCACAATCGGAATTCAAACCCGGCCAAACTATTAACCATATTCCAACAACAATACTAAAAATTTCCATATTCAATCAATTTACTACTTCTTCCAAAACTTTCCAACTTCAATGAAAATAATAACAACCTCATAATTTACATTCCAACAACACCGTACTAATCATATTGTCTTTCATGCATACAAGAACATCACATTCCATTCATATCACTTCTAAAACAAGCCTCCATTACTACAACCTCATTAAGATTCCTAGACATTCATTAACAACATAGAGTCCATAACATAACAACAAGCAAAACACTAAATAAAATTGACTCATTTTCTTCCATACTTCACCACAATCACACGGCCACACTAGCCCACACATGCACGGTCACACACACTCAACACACACGGCCAACACCAACATGCACACTACAACCTCTCCAAATTCATTCAACTTTTTATTTAGTATTTTTGGTTGTTGTTGCCATGGATTATGTGATGAGAATGAAGGTATTGAATGATTCAAGTTGAAGATGTAATTGTTGTGTTGTGGCCGTGTATAGGTAGGTGTGTGTAGTAGGAGTGAAGAACTAATTTTATTTGGTATGTTTAGGATGTTGTGTTGTGGATTTTATGTTGTAAAATGAAGGCTTAATGGTTGAAGATTGAAGTTGTAATCGTATGGGCTGTTTTGGAAGCTAATGTGATTGTAATATGGTTTCTTGTATTTATGATAATGATGTTGTTAAAGTGTGGATTGTTGGAGTAGTTTATGAGTTTTGGAAGAAAGAAATATGTTATTGTTGTTCATGTTGAGTTGGGAAGGTTTCGGGTTCCATGGTGTATTGTTTGGATTGTTTGAGTGTTGGGTGGATTGTTTGAAGCATTCTTGAATTTTGTTTGAATGATCTCGGATTAGTATTTGAGTATGTGAGCGTCGATATTGATTTGAATGTATGTAGTTAAATGGAAGGTAAATGAAATGTCGTCAAATTATGTGGATGAAGGTTGTTAATGTTAGAATGCGTTTGAAATTACTTATTGATGTTGTTGGAATGGTTGTTGGTATTGTTGTTGATAATATTGGCCGAGTTGAATTCTCGGGGTTGTTGAACTTATAGGGAAAATGCTGCCCAATTTTCTGTAAATAAAGTGCGAGCTTAAAATGGGATTCCAAGGTGCCTATGACTAATGTTTGGGTGTCTAATGACGTTGTTGTAGATTTTGAGAAGCCGAGACTTGAGTTGGATTAGCTTAGGAAGCAAACGAGGTATGTAAAGCTTACCTTTCCTTCTTTTGGCATGTCTTAGATGTGGTTAAGCTATGATATGTTATGAGCTTCGGGGGTAATTCTATTCGTAAAATCCGAACATGTTTATGATTCATATTTGCTTTGTGATGTTGGCATCCTTAGTATGGTCAAGCTATGATCCGCATGTCTTTGATATGATTGGATTTGAAATGCTATGTAAACGGTTTGTTCCGAAAGGATCTTATGTCTAAAAAAATGTCCGTAACTTTCATGGACAGAACCGGATTGCTTTGATAAGCTCGTAAACGATTCTTAATTTTTTCTTGATATTCGTATTCTTAATGTAGTCGAATTATGGTCCTTATGTCTTTTGTATGACTAAATTTCAAAAGTTGCATAAAAGTTTTGTTTTCAAAAAGAGTTTTGTTCCTAAACGATTCTGAAACTACGAACGCCCGTAACTTTCAAGAAAGGGCTCGGATCGCTTTGATATCTTCGCAAATGATTTCATGACGTATTATGACTCTAACTTTCATAGGCGGGCCCGGATTGGGTTGACGCTCGTCCGTGGGTCCCGCGACTTTCCTTTGTATAGTTTTGACGACCTATTTTTGAAAGAACTTAATATGACTATTTTTCCGACCCCCGAGTATGATTATATACTTATCTGTTGAGTCTGAAATGAGGATTTTATGCATATGATTTTGATACGTGACCATGGTTACTGAAGTTCGGTTTGATATGTTCCTAAGTAATATTTGGAGAAATTTGATTTGACTATTGTCTTGGTTTTGAAATAATAGTTCGCTTTGGTTATTCTGTTGAGTTTGTAATGAAGATTTGTATGCATATGGCTACTTACGATTCTGCTCCACACAAAACAGCCCATTTTCGGCCAACACCAACATACATAAATTCCATAATTTTTCATCCATTTCTACACACTACAACCACACTCAAACATGCTAAACACAATTAATTCATCATTCCTACACAACACACACTTGTACACGGCCACACACACACACACGACTATACTTCACATACGTAATTTCATGAACTTCATTCTTTCCACATATCACAACATGTACAAATCACTACAACCTTACATGAAAGAAGATTAAATCTTACCCTTCTCCACTTCACTTCTTCATTCGGCTAGAGGTGTACATAGCAACAATGAATGATTTATTTGCTCCAACAACTACTCCACGTTAACGAGGACCTTCTAATTAGTGGGAAAACTAGAAGAAACCAATTTTTCTTGATCAATTCTTGGTCTTCAATTTTTTGAGGGTCATGGCGAGAACACCCCTATCTCTTCATCCTCTTCTTCTTTTTTTTCTCCAAGTTTCTATAAACTTAAGGGTGAAGATGAATAAATATGACTAATTAGTCATCTTTTATTAACACATAGCAAGCTTCCATGTATTTGTGCCCACACACCCCACACATGGCCACATATGGCTTTTTCATGAATTAATTAGTTTCTAAAATTTCACTTCTAGCCCTTAATTTTCATGAAATGCCTAACTTTCTATAATTCACTTTTGACCCCAAATTTTTCTTATTCCAATTTTACCCTTAATATTCCATGCCAATGAAAAGATGAATATGCAACTTATGCACTTTTAACAAAATCGGAAGAAATTACAACCTTGTCCTTAACTCATCATGACTAACTCGGATTATCCCAATGTACCAAAATACGGGATATAACACTGAACTTGCGGCAGAGGAGGTGGCTAGAGTTGCTGAAAGACTATGATGTTGATATTTTATATCATCTGTAAAGCAACGTTTACGAGATGCACTCGCCATAAGTCTATGGGGCGACTTGACGGACGTGCGATTAGAAAAGAAAAATGGTTTGTGAGATTCATCGGCTAGCTAATCTTGGAGTCGTCGGAGTTACGGAGATACGAGGGTTTGCAATCGGGCCGTTGCTGAATCCTCTATTATGGAAGAGGTAAAGCGACGTCGGTATGAGACCGTTCGTGATCGGAAAATGCCCGAAAAGGA
>NW_026716207.1:0-17721 GCF_029784015.1 Lycium ferocissimum
TGGATCACATCATGGATCATCCAAAAGAAGGGGTTAGCTTATCATCCCTGGGATACGAACGCCCAACTTCTACCTCTCTCTTGAACTTGCAAGTCTACAATTAAGATAGCATAGGTCTTAATTAGGCTATTTACTTCGCTTACTAACCATCCTCAAATGCGTATAAAGCTCAACAGACTATAGACAATAATTTCCTTGTAAGCTTACAACTCGCCAACTTCTCATTTGATCCCACATCAACTACAATACTCACATTAACAATGACAACACACACACACACACACACACACACACACACACATACACACACATATATATATATATATATATATATATATATATATATATATATATATATATATAGCAAATCCCTTCCCAATCATCTTTTAAAATAACCCTAAGTCACTATCTTGTCTTTCATCCACTTACCACTTCCACCACTATCGTCACTAAAACTCTTGATACTCAACTTAAATATAAGGGTAGAAATCATGTACATACTTTGAGGGGTCAAAAATCCCATGATTCACTCCAACTTTAACTCCCCAACTTCACAACCTTGAAGAAACCGTAGAAGCAACCTTCCTCTTCACCACCTTGGGTTTACGAGGTCCGGGTCTTGTCAAATCTTCACTAATATGATGGAATACATTGGGAGAGAATATCTTAGGGTTTTTCTGATTTTGGAAGGAGGAAAATATGAAATAGGGTCATGGATCACGTATTTATACTTGGAAGCTAAAAAGGCTACAACATCCGGTTCGACGAGCGGGTCGATGGCCTGTCGACATGTCGACGGTCCGTCGACTTGCTCCGTCGACCTGCACCTGCAGATGCAAGGCTGTGGAATCCTGTTGATGCCAAACATCGACAGTCCATCGAATATGTCGATGACCCGTCGACGATGACTGGTGTTTTGCAAATTTTTCTGATTCAGTTCAGATCATGTCGATTCGATTCGCTCAACTTTTAACTCGTAAATTGCTAGGAATATCCGCCGGGTACCTTACGGGCAAGACATTTTCTACCTTCCGCCGGGATACTCGACTAGGAAATCAAGGGGGTTCTACCACTACGAAGACGTAAATACGTAGCTATAGAGAGACATTTTCACATCGCTCCCGAGGACCGATTCACTAGCATCAAGCACTTCGAAGATTCAGAGTCTTGATGGCAACTCTATTCCAACTTGAGACAATATTTATCTATGAGACTATGTATTCCGTACTTACTCGCATGATTGGAAAATTTGAAATAAATGTGATTTATGAGAAAGGAGGTCATATTTGAATTTTCTTAGTAAGTGTGTAGTAATTATGGGGGTTAGAACATGAAAACACCGGATAAGGCCTAAGGGCAAAATTGGAATTTTGGAAATTTGTTGCGGGAATTATAAATTATGATTTGTGAAGGTTTGGGCTCAAAAAAAAAAAATGAGAAAAATGAGGCCCAAACAAGGAGGCCCAACCGGCCACCCCTTAGCCCAAGTCCATGGACTTAATTAAATTCCATGTGACATTATATAGTCATCCTTAGCCTTAGAACATTCAAGAAAAACCAAAGAGAAAACAAGAACAATAAAGACCACCCCATTCTACCCTTAGAGGAGAAAAAGGAAGATCAAGAAATCTTGTGAAAAAAAATTGTTCTCCATGTGTTCCCACTAATTTGAAGGCCCTCTTTAACATGGTATGATTGCTTTGAAGAAAGAGCAATAGTTTCTTCAAGTGGACAACTTAGTTGAAGGAAGAACCTAGTGAAGAAAGGTAAGAATTCATCCCCTCTAATTATGTTTTGAAGGTTTGTTTGTGTTGCGGTGCATGCAAATGAGTAGAAAATATGAAAGCATGGAAGTTTCATGTTGGTATGCATACATGCAGTGGCCGTGTGTGTGTTATGGCATGGATTGAATGTGTTGAATTTCATGTTGTAATCTAGTTGTGTATATGGTATAATCTATGTTGGAAATGGAAGTAGAATGAATTGGGTGGAATCGAAAAATGGGAAGTTGGCCGGAGCCATGGGTGAATTGGAGGGATGATGAATTATGTTGTTTAATGTATTAGTTGTGTAGTTGTGATCCTTGCATTGTAGGTGTAGGCAAAACGAAGTAAGATTTCATGAAAATGGAATATGGAAGTTTATGTTGATTTAGTATGAATTTATGAAATAATGGGAATGAAATGTTTAAGGTGTAAAATATGATTAAGGTTGATGAATTTGGATGAAGGAAATGAGTTATGAACTTGTATGTTGAAAATTGGAAGAATTGGATAAATTGTGGTTTGGTGGAAAGTTGTATGTTTTATATACTTTATGTATATCCTGTGTATACGTGGTAGAAATGTTATGATATGTTTCCGAATGGAATTATAATGACTTTGATTAATATGTTGAGATTGAATTGGAAATATGAAGTTGGAAACGGAAGTTATGACATTATGTTGGAAAAATGACCAAATAGGTCATATTGCATTTTTATTGTGTTTGTTGGTGTTGTTGTTGGCGTGTTGTTGGTTAATATTGAGCCGAGCTAAGTCTGGGGATGTCCTAATTATAGGGGAAGTGCTGCCGAAATTTCGGTAGCCAAGTATGACCCCAAGATTGAAATGTTAGATTGCATGAATAGTAATTGGTAAGAATGACCATTTGCAGTTTTTGGACGAAACGGGAAGAGAGATTTGACGAGCATAAGGCGCAATTCAGGTATGTAAAGCCTTTCCCTCTTATTCTTTGGCATGTTCTGAGTCTGACGGGCTTGACGGCGAGCCTCGATGACATTTTCGCTTCTCGTAATCCGAGATTGAAATTAGCGCAAAATCCGTCGCAAGACCGAATCCTTTCCTTCTAACTTGACCTATAGCCATGTAACTTCCATAAATGGAGTCGAAACACTCTAAAATGATTATGGACGACTCCCTAAGGTCTATTAGCTATACTTTATGTACCTTATTGTGGTTGGGTCCGAGGTGGGCCCACAATACCCCGATACTCCGGTATAGTTCAAAGCGATCTGTTTCTGTCTGTTTTTCATAAGAAACTTTTAATTATGTTCTGTCCGCTAACTTGTAAGCATTATGACTGTCTTTCTGAGTCTGAGTATTGTTCTGACCTCTGGAACGATTTCGGATACCCTGTTCTGATATAATCCGATTACTCTGATTTGATCTGTTTTCTGGACTACTTCAATTTTATTCAGCCTGTCTGTTGGTCTGTATGTATATAGTTTCGCATTTGTCTGTTCGTGGATGCCTCAATGCTTCCTTCACTGCGCCCGGGCCAGGTTCTGTGATTCGTGCACCTCACTGCATTGTTCACCGCGTCCCTCGGATTGTGCGGGCCGGGATCTGTCTGTATCTGATACGATCTGATATGATCGGATTATGTGATATTATGGGGATGGCGGCCAGGGATGGCATTTGATTCGATTCGTTCGTCCACCGCGTCCCGTACTACGAGGGCCGGTTCGTTACCGCGTCCCTTATCAAAGGGCCGGATCCGTCCGTATGTAATTGGGATCCGATATCCGATATGTCCGTCCGTATATGATTATGACTCGCATGCATGATTCTCGTTCGTTCGCCTGTATGTCTGATTTGGATCATGACTCCGTCTGGCACACTTCTGGAAGTCTGATTCGGACTCTGATTCTGTCTGTCATACATTTGAATTCTGGTTCTGTCTGAGAGTCTGTCTGTACGCTCTGTAAGTCTGATTCTGCTTATGCTTCTGTCTGTAAATTCTGTAAGTTTGACTCCGCTACGAATCCGATTCTTCGTCCGCTCTATTTTCGTATTTCCGTCCGATACGATTTTATATATCCGATTCTCGTTATTATAATTATGTATGTTATGTTTCCGCTTTACATACTCTGCACATCTTCGTATCGACCCCCCTCGCTTCTGGGGCCGTGTTACATGCCCACGTGCACGGACGCGCAGCCGTGATCCGCCCCAAGATAGACTTCGTCCGTCGTCGAAGAGCTCCCTTTGATCCGAGTCGATATTTTTGGTATATATTTTTCTCGTTGTTCATATGTTCGTATATATATATATGACTATTTGGGCACGGCGGGCCCCCGTCCCGTCTTTTCGATTCTCGTTCGTATGTTAGAGGTCCGCGCACATATCCGTGAGGGGCGCGGGTTGTCACCGGTTTGGTACGTATGTGCGAGTTTGCGGTTTTGTCCGTTATGATAGCCTCAACGGCCGCCTCGTACGCATTAAGTATGTATATGTATATGTATACGTATGTTTGAGCGATACGCCTTAGGTTTGTATGGATTTATGTATGTCGGACCGTTAGGCAGTACGTACGGGTGTCCAAGTAGACACCGCCACGGCCCACGGGTCGGGTCGTGACAAAAGTGGTATCGTAGCGGTCGGCTTCTCGGAATGTCTCCGCAGCCGTGTCTAGTAGAGTCTTGTTTATTGGTGTGTTGGGCCCCACATCTATAAATGTGGAGGCTACAGGACATCTAGGATGTTATGTTACCCTTTCTTGACTCTTAGATCGTGCGTTAGCTCCGTGTTATCAGATGTCTTCCCTTCGACGAACTCGTTATATTTTTTCGCCGATGCCTCCGAAGAAGGCGCCGGCCGCCCGGGGGCAAAGCGGTGCCAGAGACAGGAGAGACTAGTCGGGCCCGAGGGTTACTAGGGCCCGTACCCAGGCTATGCCCGAGATTGTGCCCCAGTCGGAGGGTTCACCACTCCGCCACCAGATGAGGCCGAGCAGCCCCTCGCCAGCCTCCGCGTTCGCTCCCGCACCGGAGCGGAGGATAGGACATCGAGGGAGGCGCCCACCGTTGACGACGATAGTGGCCGGATGTGCCCGCGGACGCGGACAAGAGAGGGAGATGATGATGACAAAGCGTGATAGCCTCGCGAGTCCGCGATTTCTCGACGTGTGCTCCACTGCAGTTTTTCGGGTCCAAGCCCGATGAGGACCCGCATGATTTCATCCGGGGATGCGGCGTTCGTTGGATTTGGTTCGGGCTTCGCCGACCGAGTCCGTCCGGGCCTTGCCGCACACAAGCTTCGGGATGTTGCCCTTCATTGGTATGAGTCTGGGGGCCGTCTAGGGGTGAGGATGCTCCCCGGCCCACGTGGGACGAGTTTTCGGTCGTTTTCCTCCGCCACTTTTTACCCCCGAGCGCGGCGGGCGAGAGTTGACCGATTTTTTGTACTTGCAGAGGGGCAGGAGTATTCGAGAGTATAATCTGGAGTTTGACTCTCTGGCCCGGTATGCGCCGACGATTGTGGCTGATATGGAGGACCGGATGCACCGGTACGTGATGGGGTTGGATCCCTATCTAGTTGATTGTTGCATGGCTATGGCGGCGCAGACTGGTATGGATATCGCCCGACATGTGCTTATGCACTGTGGCGTAGAGGATCGGCATAGGGAGGACCCGCCTAGTAGGGAGTATGACAGAGACGGCCCAAGAGGGCCAGGTTTGAGGGATATTCCAGAGATTCCCGAGGCGGACGTTCTCGCCAGCAGTCCGGTAGGTCCCTCCCTCCGTCAGGCCGGGGTACACAGTTTGTCGGCAGGCGTTTTGATGACGCAGGTCCGTCTGGGGCCGCCAGGATTTCAGGGCATCAGGCCCGCAGATGAGTAGGGGTTCGGGCCGGGCCCAGGCCACCTATGCCCGCGTGCACATATTGTGGTAAGCCCCACCCGGGAGTGCTACCGCGCCACGGCGCCCTCGCTATTTCGTGGTAGCCCGGATCACATTGTGAGAGAGTGCCCGTTCAAGGGCGGTCTGTGTGGCTCACCCCACCCCACGGACCGCTTGCCGGCTCGCCTTCTCCCTCGCGTCCCGCGCCCCACGGGGCGGGGTATGCCGGGCCGCCGGCAGTCGCGGCAGGGGTCGCGGCGGAGCACCCGGCGAGCGGTCCTTCGAACCGCATATATGCGTTGATCGGTCGGCAGACCCGTACGCGGACCTGTGTATGTAATTAATCTCTTTCTGGAAAACACGTGCATTTGATCCGTATTGTGTTCTGGTTAATCCTATTCTGCATCTCTGATCGCGATTCTGTACGTCATATTTCTATGTCCCTGTGTTCGGTGAAATTCGCTTAATATGCCTCTCGTACGTTCAACTCTGATCATAGTTCTGTCTGGTATACTTTGGTGCGTCTGATTCTGATCTCAAGTCGGTCTGATAAATTTCTGTATATCTGACTCCGATACGAATCTGTCTGGTATATTTCTGTATGTCTGCCCCCGGTCACAAATCCGTCTGGCATACGTCTGTACGTCTGACCTCGACTGCGAATCTGTCTGATATATGTGTCTATACGTCTGATTCTGACTTCGAAATCTGTCCGGTAAATCCTTACATGTCTGACTTTGATTATGGATCCGTCTGATATACTTCTGTACGTCTGGCCCTGAATTTGAATTCGCTTAAGATAATCGCCGGAATATGCTTCTGTCTGTTGCACTTTCGTACTTCTGATCCCGGATATGACTCCGTCTGACGTCTGCTTGATCCTCTGATTCTGGTTAAGATTCTGTCCGCTGTATATCCGATTTTAAGGTGGTACGAACAGCCCTAATACGGTGATATCGGAAAGGGATGGATATAGTTGGAAAATGAAGGTCGTTACAAGTTTCCCGGTCAAGTGTAAGTATGCAAAGGGCAAGTAAACCTCCCCCGCTTATTCTGATCTGCTACGAGGTTGAATTAACATTCGAGGACGAATGTTTTAAAGGGGGGGAGGATGTTATATCCCGCCTTTTCGCATGATTGGAAAATTTGAAATAAATGTGATTTATGAGAAAGGAGGTCATATTTGAATTTTCTTAGTAAGTGTGTAGTAATTATGGGGGTTAGAACATGAAAACACCGGATAAGGCCTAAGGGCAAAATTGGAATTTTGGAAATTTGTTGCGGGAATTATAAATTATGATTTGTGAAGGTTTGGGCTCAAAAAAAAAAATGAGAAAAATGAGGCCCAAACAAGGAGGCCCAACCGGCCACCCCTTAGCCCAAGTCCATTGACTTAATTAAATTCCATGTGACATTATATAGTCATCCTTAGCCTTAGAACATTCAAGAAAACCAAAGAGAAAACAAGAACAATAAAGACCACCCCATTCGGCCCTTAGAGGAGAAAAAGGAAGATCAAGAAATCTTGTGAAAAAAAATTGTTCTCCATGTGTTCCCACTAATTTGAAGGCCCTCTTTAACATGGTATGATTGCTTTGGAAGAAAGAGCAATAGTTTCTTCAAGTGGACAACTTAGTTGAAGGAAGAACCTAGTGAAGAAAGGTAAGAATTCATCCCCTCTAATTATGTTTTGAAGGTTTGTTTGTGTTGCGGTGCATGCAAATGAGTAGAAAATATGAAAGCATGGAAGTTTGCATGTTGGGTATGCATACATGCAAAGTGGCCGTGTGTGTGTTATGGCATGGATTGAATGTGTTGAATTTCATGTTGTAATCTAGTTGTGTATATGGTATAATCTATGTTGGAAATGGAAGTAGAATGAATTGGGTGGAATCGAAAAATGGAAGTTGGCCGTGAGCCATGGGTGAATCGAGGGATGATGAATTATGTTGTTTAATGTATTAGTTGTGTAGTTGTGATCCTTGCATTGTAGGTGTAGGCAAAACGAAGTAAGATTTCATGAAAATGGAATATGGAAGTTTATGTTGATTTAGTATGAATTTATGAAATAATGGGAATGAAATGTTTAAGGTGTAAAATATGATTAAGGTTGATGAATTTGGATGAAGGAAATGAGTTATGAACTTGTATGTTGAAAATTGGAAGAATTGGATAAATTGTGGTTTGGTGGAAAGTTGCATGTTTTGTATACTTTATGTATATCCGGTGTATACGTGGTAGAAATGTTATGATATGTTTCCGAATGGAATTATAATGACTTTGATTAATATGTTGAGATTGAATTGGAAATATGAAGTTGGAAACGGAAGTTATGACATTATGTTGGAAAAATGACCAAATAGGTCATATTGCATTTTTATTGTGTTTGTTGGTGTTGTTGTTGGCGTGTTGTTGGTTAATCCGAGCCGAGCTAAGTCTCGGGATGTCCTAATTATAGGGGAAGTGCCGCCGAAATTTCGGTAGCCAAGTATGACCCCAAGATTGAAATGTTAGATTGCATGAATAGTAATTGGTAAGAATGACCATTTGCGCTTTTTGGACGAAACGGAAGAGAGATTTGACGAGCATAAGGCGCAATTCGGTATGTAAAGCCTTTCCCTCTTATTCTTTGGCATGTTCCGAGTCCGACGGGCTTGACGGCGAGCCTCGATGACATTTCGCTTCTCGTAATCCGAGATTGAAATTAGCGCAAAATCCGTCGCAAGACCGAATCCTTTCCTTCTAACTTGACCTATAGCCATGTAACTTCCATAAATGGAGTCGAAACACTCTAAAATGATTCATGGACGACTCCCTAAGGTCTATTAGCTATACTTTATGTACCCTATTGTGGTTGGGTCCGAGGTGGGCCCACAATACCCCGATACTCCCGTATAGTTCAAAGCGATCTGTTTCTGTCTGTTTTTCATAAGAAACTTTTAATTATGTTCTGTCCGCTAACTTGTAAGCATTATGACTGTCTTTCTGAGTCTGAGTATTGTTCTGACCTCTGGAACGATTTCGGATACCCTGTTCTGATATAATTTGATTACTCTGATTTGATCTGTTGTTTTCTGGACTACTTCAATTTTATTCAGCCTGTCTGTTGGTCTGTATGTATATAGTTTCGCATTTGTCTGTTCGTGGATGCCTCAATGCTTCCTTCATCGCGCGCCGGCCGTGTCTCGTGATTCGTGCACCTCACCGCATTGTTCACCGCGTCCCTCGGATTGTGCGGGCCGGGATCCGTTCGTATCTGATACGATCTGATATGATCGGATTATGTGATATTATGGGGATGGCGGCCAGGATGGCATTTGATCTGATTCTGTCTGTCCACCGCGTCCCGTACTACGAGGGCCGGGTTCTGTTACCGCGTCCCTTATCAAAGGGCCGGGATCTGTTTGTATGTAATTGGGATCTGATATCTGATATGTCCGTCTGTATATGATTATGACTCTGCATGCATGATTCTGTCCTCGTTCGCCTGTATGTCTGATTTGGATCATGACTCCGTCTGGCACACTTCTGGAAGTCTGATTCGGACTCTGATTCTGTCCGTCATACATTTGAATTCTGGTTCTGTCTGAGAGTCTGTCTGTACGCTCTGTAAGTCTGATTCTGCTTATGCTTCTGTCTGTAAATTCTGTAAGTTTGACTCCGCTACGAATCCGATTCTGTCCGCTCTATTTCTGTATTTCCGTCCGATACGATTTTACATATCTGATTCTCGTTATTATAATTATGTATGTTATGTTTCCGCTTTACATACTCGGTACATCTTCGTACTGACCCCCTTGCTTCTCGGGGCCGTGTTACATGCCCACAGTACGGACGCACAGCCGTGATCCGCCCCCGTATAGGACTTAGCCTCCGTCGTCGAGGAGCTCCCTTTGATCCGGAGCCGATATTTTTGGTATATATTTTTCTCGTTGTTCATATGTTCTCGTATATATATATGACTATTTGGGTACGGCGGGGCCCCGTCCCGTCTTCTCGATTCTCGTTCGTATGTTAGAGGTCCGCGTACATATCCGTGAGGTGTGGGTTGTCACCGGTTTGGTACGTATGTGTGAGTTTGCGGTTTTGTCCGTTATGATAGCCTCAACGGCTTCTCGTACGTATTAATGTATGTATATGTATATGTATACGTATGTTCGAGCGATACGCCTTAGGTTTGTATGGATTTATGTATGTCGGATGCGTTAGGCGGTGTACGTGTGGGTGTCCAAGTAGGACACCAGTCACGGCCCACGGGGTTGGGTCGTGACAGGTTCGCCGACCGAGGTGGAAAATATAGTAGGTGCCCGCAGGTTTCCCAAATTGGGGCATGACAAGTTGGTCCCACTATGGGGTCTAGACCCCTCCATTGCGGTCCCACTATGGCAGCACTAAGCCCGCACCAGAAACTAGAAAATCTGGTTTTTCACAAGTCAATCCTAAAATCTCGACTTCAATCCGAGGCCTCCTGTACACAAACTAGATATACACCCACATGTAAAAACACGCTACAAACTCACTCGTGGCCTCGAAATTCCCAACGGAGGTCTAATTTATCAAGTCAACCCCCAAACGGATAAAATCAAGTTTCCACCCAAGTGCCCAAAACAAAACCAAACGCCGCGGGAACTGAACCATCCACCCCGCCAAGTCATAATCGACCCTCCTGACCTCAAAGAATAGAGGGAAATCCGAAAAAAGGTCCGTTTACCCAAAAGTCAACTATTTGTCAAATGCTTTCACTTAAGGATTCTAAATCCTTCTGTTTTCACTAGAATCGCTTTGTAATCTCGAAAATTGGTCAATAGTGATAAAATGGTTAAAAAAAAAAAAAAAAAAACACATAACGACCCAATGGGGTCGTTTCAAATATAGGTTTCTTATAATTTAAATCAACAAAACTAAGAGGAAAAAATGTCGGTTTTTAATGTAAATTTGGTTCGTTTTTAATTTTTCATTCCCTAAACTCCCACAACTAAATCAAAATGATGAGAGGATTATTTATTCAGATAAAACTCGAGTTAATGATGTCTCATATAAACTAATGAGATCAATTTTGTGCATCTCATTTATGTAAAACTATTATTATAAGAGCATAGATTGTTAAAATGCTTGAACTAATGAAATGTAAAATGTATTTATGAAATCTCATATTATAAATGAGTAACTAAATAGGCAAAATGACTTTCCCAACCCAAGCCTATATTGGGCTATAAATATGGTGAAAATTTATGGGTTTTTTTTTTCACATAAAACAAGACATCACATTATTGTATTAATTATAGAAGATGACCTCTTATTGGTCAACGAGGTGCCATGAATTTTGGGTTCTCCTTTCACCTAATTCATGGTGACTCATTGATCCAATTAGAGGTTATTTTTCTTGTCAAGGAAGATCAAAGGTTCATCAAGGTTGTAACAGTCAGACATTCAATCAGTTTTTGATGGTATTGATCAGTTATTATTATTGATTTCTTATACAAAAAAATCGTGCTTTAATTGTTATCTAGGTGTTCTAATTTGTACTAAATTAAATTATTTGTACCTTAAATGTTGTCCATATTAATTTTTCATACATCAAGTTAATATAATGACTACCAAAAAGTCCAAAATTTGGACATACCATGGGTTCCGAACTGAAAGTATGGCAGGAAAATACATAGCAAGTTCTATCTGACTTTGTTTTTACACGCATATATAAGATTATACTAGAAAGTCATGAGCTCTCTCGATCTCAAGAAATAAATGCACATCCGCCATTGTCAAGTGAGTACTTTTCATTTGAAGAAATTGGAATGGTTTTCGTCGTTAATTAGTTTTTCTTTTTCTTTTTTCAATTTCTTCTTTTTGAATGACCTCTTGAAATCGTATAAAACAAAAACAACAACATACCCAGTGAAATCATGTATAAATTCTTTTTATCATGATTGTGAATATGATTAAAGCTGATTGACCATCCTTTCTGAGGCATCTGATAAAAATCAATTTGCTCAGTTGATCATTTAATTATTCTTAATAGAAAATTTAACCCTTTGACACTGAAAGAATAATGTGGCTCTTGCAATTAGTTGTGCTTCTAAATTTCTACTCTGCCTGTTTAGGCTTTACTTCTTATAAAATAACCTTAGTTAATTCTAAGCAATTCTAGAAATAGAGCGTTTCAGTGCACATATCTCGTTTAAAATTAATTCAAAAAATTCTATTGAAACTAAAAATCAAATTTATCATTGAATTTGCATTGTTTGGTATTAAGTGTGGATATATTAATGGATGGTTCTAATTAAACTATAGGGAGAATAAGATGTTTGCTCTTTTTTGTTATATATATATATTCTAATCTTTGTTCACGCATTCCTCAATAGAGAAAATTTATCCTTTTAACAGAGTTAACCACATCTAAGGAAAAAAATTCATTTGTCCATGTACACATGCTTCTTATATTTTGCTTTAGTTTGACACTTAATTTATTTGTATAGCAACATCAGTTATGAACTGCTTTTGTTTTCTAGAAAAAAGATCCAAAGAAAAATACCAAAAAAAGGGTGGTTGAAAAAGATAAGCAACAATTCAACTTATTAGTTTATTTTCTTAAAAACTCAACTTTTTATTTTTAGAGACATTGTTATTCATGTTTAATTTCACAAAACGTATTTGGTTTCAAAACGATCTCCCTCTTCATTATTGAACTTGTATTGCTTTGTAATCAAAGAAGAAAAAACCAATAGAGCGAAAATTTTTTACCAAATATATATCTATTGGGGTTGGCCATGGATGGTTTCAGAATAGATAGGGGTAGGCCGAAGAAGTATTGGGTGTCACGACCCAACCCCGTAGGCCGTGACTAGTGCCCGAGCTGGGCACCCATACGCGCTCATTAACCAGATTCGGCACACAAACGACTCATACATTTACGAATTTCAAACGTGGCTCCAAACTAACGCATACAAACCAATATACTGTACAGAAGCCGGCAAGGCTATCATAATATACATAACATATCAAAGCATACATACACGCAGCCGATAAGGCTGCCACGGCGGATGGGCCGCCCAAATACAGCTCACACAACGCGTCCGAACAAAACTGTACATAACCCACATCTATGTCTACAGACCTCTAGTACAGAACAACAGAATCACATGACGGGACAGGGCCCCGCCGTACCCCTGAATAAACATAAACATATACAACGGAAGTGTATATATACCAAAATGTAGGCTCCGGACCAAAGGGAGCACTCCGAACAGCAGAATGGAAATCCTACGCCGGCGGATCACCAAAACGTGTATCTGCACCTGCGGGCATGAAACGCAGACCCCGAAGAAAGGGGGTTAGTACGAAATATGTACTGAGTATGCAAAGCAGAAGGTACGAAGAAATGAATCGAGTCATGATCGAAACGAGAAGTATCGTAAAAGTAGACGCAATAATCGAAATACCAAAGCGCTTGCGTCTGACATACAAATCATACATATGTGGTACATAAGGCAAACATGATGATCATCATATACATACCGTAACACATCATAACATCATAGCCGATCATATGAGATGCCATTAGCCGATGTGGGATTGGCCTAAACCAATGTGGGATAGGCCTAAACCAGTGTGGAATGTTACCTCACTACTGGGTTTGCCCCACCATTGGGTTTGCCCCACTACTCCCCGATTCCAACCGAGCATATTCCGTAATCCATACATATAACATATAACGTAGCATACATATACGTCGTACCGCCGAAAGGGCTCGGCGTACCAAACACATCGTAACACCATAACATATACACGGTTCCCGCCAAAAAGGGCTCAAACGAACCGGGACACATCATACTTCGAATACAAAGATAGCGCGCATAATAACATAACCGACTCGGGACTTGGCGACAAATATAACAACAAAATACACGAACAGAGTTATGAGTGACCAAATACAGTTTAAAACAATTTCAAAGACTTACTATGGTAATCACAACGAACCATCATTTACAAGCCAAAACAGTAGTCAAATCAGATTTTTCTTCCGAATATCACTCGGGAACATATCAAACCGAACTTCAGAAATCATAGTCACGTATCAAAATCACATACATAAAAATCCTTGTTTCAGACTCGACCGATAAATAAGTAATCATATTCGGGGGTCGGAAAGATAGTCATATTGAATTCTTTCAAAAGCCATCAGAATTATACAGAAGGAAGTCGCGGGACCCACGGATGATCGTCAACCCAATCCGGGCCCGCCTACGAAAATCATAGCCATTATATATTACCGAATCATTATTACAAACTCAAAAGATAAGTAAACTGATCATACTTGAAATCGGAATACTAGTCATGTTATATCCTTTCAAAAGTCGTCAGAAGTACATAAGGAAAGTCGCGGGACCCACGAACGGGTGTCGACCCGAGCCGGGCCCGCCTATGGAAAACATAGTCATCATACATCATGGAATCATTTTTGAGCATATCGAAGCGATCCGGTTCCGTCCGTGAAAGTTATGGACTTTCGTAGTTTTCGAATCATTTAGGAACAAAATTCTTTTAAAAACCAAACTTTTACGCAACTTTTGAAACTTAGTCATACAAAAGACATAAGGGCCAATATTTCATCTTATCAAGCATACGAAGACCAATAAACAAATAAGAATCACAGACATGGTCGGATCGCGAGAGTAGAATTTCCTCGAGGCTCGTGTCATAGCCTATTTACGACTAAGGCATGCCAAAGAAGGAAGGATTGAGCTTGACATACCTCGTCCGCTCTCCAAGTCACTCCAAACTCAACCCTGGGGTTCTCTAAAATCTACACAATATCATTAAATACCAACGTTACTATAGACATTTAGGAGTTCATTTCCAAACTAACACATAATTCTACGGAAATTTGGGCAGCACTTCCCCTGTAAATACACCAACCCCGAGAATTCAACTCGGCCAAATCAACAACAACAACACCAACAACCAACCTAGCAACATTAATAATCAATCCGAAAGGCAATACAACATTAATAACTCTCTTTTTCATCATTCTACAACTTACAACATATTCAATTCAACGGCTTACCTTCAAGCCAACATCAACGCTTATACGTTCAAATACTAACCCGAACCCCTACCAACAATATTCAAAGACATTCTAAGTAATTCATACAACATTTCCAACATCCCAAATAATACTCCAACTCACCCGAAAACAGTCCCCAACCCGAGAACACCACTATAACACCTCCCTCACTTCCAAATCATGATTTGCACCAACAATTCACATTCTAACAATGTCATTCCCATAATTACACAAATTACATCAAATGCACAATAATCTCCAATTCAGCCCACAACACTTACGATATCAATTTGAGTCACTAAACTACTATCGTCAACATAGAATTCATAACGACAACAACCAAAATACTAATTAACATTAATCCATTCCTTGTCACATAATATGGCCCATTTTCGGCCAACATAACACATACACATACTAACGATTCTTATCCATTTCTTCACTCTACAACAATCAAAACATGCTAACTAGACTTTAATTCACTACTTCAACACAACACAACACACACACCTACACGGCCACACACTACACACACGGCCTCACTTCCAACATACCATATTTCATGATTTTCATCCATTTTAGCATACTACAACATGCATACACCATTCATAACACATAAAACAAGATCAAATCTTACCTTTCTTCTTCAACTTCACAAATAGGCTGGGTTTGCGATCTACACAACGGATGGTTTGATGACCCAAGCAACACTTCCACGTTACTTAGGGACCTCCAATTAGTGGATTTGCATCAAAGAAATGTTTTTGGGATGGCTTAATTTGGACTTGATTTTTTTGGAGTCTTGGCCGAACACCTCCTTGTTGTTCATCCAAGGTCTTGTTTTTTTTTCTAAGTGTAATGATGAAAGATGACTTAGAAGTCATCTTTTAAGCTCCCATATGATTCACACAAGTGTCTATGGCCCACACATATGTGTTGGAGCAATTAAAATTGGACACAAAATGTGTGGGACCATCCAACAAGCCACACGGCCACAAGGCCTCAATTGCATGATTTTCAACTTCCAAATATTCTACTTTTGGCCCCAAATTTTCCTAAATGTTCCATGCCAACAAATTCATGAACAACTTATGTCTCAAAATCAAATCGAAGGTCAAAAGTCTCGACTTTGTATCCCGGAATAGTTTTGTCTCCAACCTATCATAATGTGCAAAAATGCGGGATATAACATCCTCCCCCTTTAGAACAGCCCGTCCTCGAATGTTAAATTAGCTTACAGATCTTATAAGCATTTGGGGGAGTTTCTTTACAACTATCACAAATCAGCTTCATACATCAATCAAGCATAACCAATTAAGGAATCTATATTACACCGTATCCGCGTACGGTAGCGCCTTCGATCCTCGTCTACGGTCAACGACATATAGCGGTTCGATGGACCGCGACCGAGGCTCCGCCACGCTTATCGGGAGTCGGCGCGCCCCGCCCCCATCGGCGCATAGCTACGAAAGGTGAAGACGAACCGGCGAATCGACTCAAGAACCGGGCCGCACCACTCGGCCGCCCTCGTACGGACACTTTCTCTTAAAACACCCCCGCCGCCACAAGTAAAATAAGTCACCGCGGCACGATAACCCCCCTACCGACGCTCCCACAAGAGGGAACACGAGGTCCGGGCGGCCTCATCCGACCACCGGAACCTCGTCCAATCGTGGAGCTCGAAACCCCGGGAGCTCGTCTGCCCCCCATCCCGCACCCACCGATCCCCCGCCGCGAACCGCCGGTGCACCGCTACCGGCCGGGCGGCGTTCGCTCCGGCGGCCGCCGCCGAGGTTGCTCGCCTCGAGACTCTCCGGTATCACCCGGCCACATCTAGCCTTCTTTGGCCGGCCCCCATCATAATCTCTTCGGCCGACGCCCCCCCGCGTCGCTCCTCCATACCCCGGGCACGTGCTCGAATCTCGGTGCGATGTCCATCCTCGACCGGCCGCCATCACCGTACAATCACAACCAAGTAGTCATCATCCGGCCCCTATCACATACCGGTGCATCCTACGACCAGCCGCCTACATAAGCGCGATATCCGGTTGTGGCCGAATCGTCACGACCCAACCCCGTAGCCGTGACTAGCGCCCGAATCGGGCACCCGTACGTACTAAAAAAAGCCAAAAATAAGTAACTCAAATACACAAAAAAAAATTTAAAGCAAGCAGTTTCTCCGTTTTTCTTACTAACCAAAATTTACTCCGCATACGAAAATACCAACAAAGGCTACACAGTGGCCAACATATCCATATACACATACATAGGCGAGCGACGAGGGCCCATGAATAAACCGCCCCAAAACATACAATACGCGCATATAGTCGTACGTATATAGCCACACCCAGAGATACGTTCATGCACCTCTACAATATAAATAAATCATATGACGATTGTGGCCCGCCGTACCCCGAACAAATATACACAAATGTAACAAAAGACTCGTACTGTAACCGGGTCTCGACAGAGCTCTTCAAGATAGCTGAACAGGGACCTCGTTCGGCGCCACTTAAACGTGTATCCGTACCTCTCGCGCGTATTTAAACGCAGCCCCCGAAGACAGGGGGGTCGATTACGAAATATATATCGAGTAACAATGCAAGAACACAATAAGCCGAATCATACGGAAATAAGAGGACAGAAAGTAGTATGTAAGTAACGATCTCATAAAACTTACCTTGAACGTAAATCATGTTTTTCAAAATCACTAATGGACCGAGTATCATAATTAAAGAAATCATCATGAACATATGCTTACATAACATGCCCCGCCCTCTAAGGAGGACGCGTAAGTAAAATCATCATGCCTATACATGTAACATGCCCCGCCCTCTAGTGAGGGGCGCGGTGAATCATATGCCATCCTGCCACCTCCCCGTCATCACATAATCACGTACATATATATATATATATATATATGCCCCGCCCTACACAGTGAGGGACGTACGGTGAACAATGCGGTGAAAGTTGCACGAATACATGCCACAGCCGGGACGCGATGAAAGATGTCATAACCTTTTAACGAGCAATT
>NW_026716208.1:5000-28556 GCF_029784015.1 Lycium ferocissimum
AATTCCGCATTTGCCCTCAATATTCCATGCCCATAATATTTACAAGCGACTTGCGCGTTAAAACAAAATCGGAGAATAGCCTTACCTCTAACTTCCCGCAACTTTCTCACAATATTTTCACGTACGAAATGCGGGATATAACAGTACTAACCCCCTTCCTTCGGGGGCTGCGTTTCATGTCGCGCAGGTACAGATGCTCGTTGTGATGATTCGACTTCTTAGGATTTCTATTCAGCTATTTTGGAGCGCTCCCTTGTTCTGGAGCCTATGTTTTGGTACAAATTCTTCCGATGCATATGTATATGTCTGTTTATGGGTACGGCGCGGCCCTGTCCCGTCATATGATTCTGTTATTCCTCGTAGAGGTCTGTAGACATATGTGTGGGTTGTGG
Organism: Lycium ferocissimum; assembly: GCF_029784015.1. Classification (NCBI taxonomy): domain Eukaryota; kingdom Viridiplantae; phylum Streptophyta; class Magnoliopsida; order Solanales; family Solanaceae; genus Lycium; species Lycium ferocissimum. The sequence goes on from NW_026716208.1 coordinate 5,393, forward strand.
GTAGTCACTGTTCAGTTATGTCAGTGTGATTTGTATTCTGGACGTCCCCCTGCATTATGATAGCCTCACCGGCTTATGTGTGATATCGTCTGTTGAAAGATGTGATTATGATCTGTATATACATTTGTGACAAACTTTTGGGGGCGACGCATTACTATTCTCGTATGCACAAGATGCGGTTATGCCGCCTATGGTCCGATGTCCGACTTTTGTATACGTATAATCTGTTTGTACGCCGATTATGGTTAGCAGTGCGTATGGGTGCCCGGCTCGGGCACTAGTCACGTTACTACGGGGTTGGGTTGTGACAGGTCACCCACGCATTTACGAAGCACAGACACGCGGGGAACTGGATGCATTGCTCCCAAATCAGACGGTAGGTCTAATTCATAGGCAACCTCGCCTACTTTACGGATGACCTGGTAAGGTCCAATATGCCTCGGACTAAGCTTCCCCTTTTTGCCGAATCTCATAACACCCTTCAAGGGTGACACTTCCAAAGATACCCGATCGTCGACCTGAAATTCTAGGTGTCGACGTCGACTATCTACATATGACTTCTGTCGGCTCTGAGCTGCTAATACCCGCTCCCGAATGAGTTTCACTTTGTCAACTACTTGCTGAATCATATCTGGCCCAATTAACTTAATTTCGCCAACATCAACCGACCACTCGGTGACCTGTACTTCCTGCCATGGCTGTAGCCTCATGCCGTGCCATCCGGATGCTAGGATGGTGGCTATTATTATAAGCGAACTCAACGAGTGGCAAATGATCATTTCAGCTACCTCTGAAATCAATAACACAGGTTCGTAACATATCTACTAGAATCTGAATAGTACGTTCGGTCTGCTCGTCAGTCTGAGGGTGACATACTGTACTAGGACTCACTTATGGTTTAATGGTCAACGTCATTAGTCCTTACATCTTTGTCACCATTTACCTTTACATTCCGAGTGCTCACTCAACATGACTTTGTTGCTAGTGAGTATAATGGCTATGTTCCTTAAACTATTCCTTCTAATTCTTCTCCAGGGCCACTTCCGTCGATCCAAAGTATGTATATACGAAATGGTTCTGCACCCTTCGCTATCCTTCATAGTACAACTACACTTATGGCAACCCATAATTCAAGTCCAAACTAAATCCTTGGGCTCCTGCCACAACTATTCCTTTAGCTTTCTGCCACAACTGTTCCTTTGACCTTTATCCCTCAATTCTTACAATACCACCCAAAAGCATAGATTACGAAAATTCTTACTCCCTTACGATTCTCTTACAACACAAATATATGTATCTTCGATATCCCTGTATTGGCGATCGTTTTGAACTCTGGCTTCAAGCTAATGAATTTCCTATTCTGGAGCATAAGAACGCCATAATTCCTTTCAAGTCCAATACGTTCTCCCCCCCTTTAAGAGGAGGTCCTAATACACTAATAGTTTTTAGGTATCCATCGTCGTGGTCACTTAACTTGCGAGAGTTAGAAATCTCTCAGCGTCATTGCACGGCCTAATCATTCTTTCCTTTACTTCTCATTCCTCTTTTGTTCCATACTATCACACTCTATCCTTCTCACACGCCTAACCTCAAATTTTTACCCAAACAGTGTCGTGATCGCCCGTCGTCTCTCTTGGAGGCTTTACTTCTTCCTGTTTCTTACTCTTTCGCTTTCCCCCCGACATTTTGGTCACTTTACCTACCATCTACTCACTTTCTTTCTTTTCCAAATATCATTATCTTAGAACTTTCCGGGCTCAACCCGTAGTGAAAACAGCATCAGCTTGCCTTATAACATTTGTGCCATTTTATTTTCTTTCACTTGAACTTCCTTACCCTGTCCGATTAATGCCTTCCAATATGTCACAACGTCGATTCATTGGGATTCAATATAGCCATGTATGGGATATCATATACATGCGTATACATAATTGCTACCATATTACTTACAAAATATTCCTAACACTAGTCAGCTTACCCGGTTTCTAAAGCTGTGATGCACCTTCTTTCTTTTTCACCGGTTCAGTCCTCCTCGTCCTACGTGACCTCTGAAGGTTCCTGACCACTCTGTATACTCTGATTTCTCTTAGGCTACCCTAGCTTCCCATTTATCTCTCCTATGTCCGACTCCACAAGACTTTTAGTAAACTTCCCAGGGGGTCACCCATCCTAAAATTGCTCCCACTCCAGCACGCTTAACTTTGGGACTCTGATGAAATTTGATGCTTTAATACTTGTCTGATATCGTTCACCTCACCGTACGACCTTCAGCACATAATCTGGAGTAAATTGGAGTCTTAACAGATTTCAGAACGTTCTCATAACGCATCTCCTGCCGAATCAGAAAGGGTCTCTTACTCCAATCAATAATTATTTAATACTTGTAGGCATTCCAAATCCTCAGTTAGGTGGCACTTATATTCCAACGATAAGTGTCCAAAGTTCTCTTAAAATAGTATCTTTATCGCCATCTATATCATCTACTTCTTTTGATGAAATCATATTGCACCACCGGTTCCTTAAGCCCACATTCTTTGTCGCTTAGAGATTCCATTATTTTCGAGGTGAAGTCGTGTGTACGTAGTATCCCTTTATGCTTTATGCCTTTTTAGCCTTACTGTGTGCCCAACATAGGCTTCTAACTTACTCAGAAACACACCAAGTTCGTCTCACTAATAGCCTTATCTTATCACCATGTCGTCGTACTACACCTTTAAATTCACAACCATATATTCCCTTTTCGTTCCATATTCGCACCTATTTAATTACGTCTATCTTGGATGCTTCCTTTAACATCCCCTTACCATATTTATCCAGTCTCTGTTCATCCTTCTTTTCTGCGCACGAGAAATTCTATAATACCTCTATGTCCTTCGGAAAATATTTGTCCTACATAATCCCTGTCTCGTTTTCAAATCATATTCTGTTCATTCCTATTTCTTCTTATCATACTAGTCATTTCCTAGCACTCATTCTACCTCATTGCTCATCTTTCTATGGCTTGGTCTTTCACAGTTCCGTCACTGATATTACTCGTGTTCTTTGCTATACATGCCATAATCTATTACTGCATTGTTATCTCTCCCGCCTTTCTTTTCATCTCTTTTTTCCAATTAACCCCTTCTTCTTTTGCGCTCGCTATCTTTTCCGTTATCTCGTAACCTCTATTCTGAACTTTCTCTATAGAAGGACTTCATAACCTCCCTCTTTTTTTTTCTTCCTCAATGGCTCACCATCATACTTTAGTCACATAGATCACTTCCTATTTTTTTCACTTCCTCGCTAGACTTTGCTCATTTTTGTAACAATCCTTATTTTATTCACATAATATCCTGTTCGTAGTCAATCTTATAGTATAACACTTCTTAACCTTAATATCTCACAGCTATATTATCCATACATTCATATCCGTCGCAATTCTTTTTCCTCCGTGTTCTTGTCTTAATCATACTATTATTTCTTTCTAACTATGAACTCATCATAATTTATCCCTGCTGATCAATTCAGTTGGTACCTTAATATAACACTCTATCAAGATTCGCCAACCTCTGCTAAGTCATCTCTTAATATCGCAAGCCCTTTCCAAATTCCTTTTCATCATATCAATATCGACCTCCTAATTACTATTATCATCAATTCAACAGTTAACTTATTTCTCGAGGTCAGCCGTACCTGCAAATTAGTCAAATCCTACCCTTACTATTGACACGACCTTTCAAGGCATATCACAAACCCATATCTCATTCTCTTTTTTATTTCTGGGAAAATTTCGGCAGAGTTTCCTCTATATTTCTTACTATCTCAAAACCTGCACGCAGGAAATACCAACAATGCCTCACAGCGCCAACATATTTATATATCATATCATATCACAGCCACACAGGGCTTCCAATATCAACAACAGTATGAAAATAAGGGACTTACCTCGTATGCCCAACTCGAACTGCACCTGTTACCTTTTCCTGTCCATTTTTTTTCCTTCCAATTTTTTAACTTTACATTTCAATCGTACCTCAGTACCTTACCTGACATATATCTTTCGTGCCTTTACTTACCTGCGCGCTTTGTAACTTCCAACGTCGTCAATCACTTTCTTCTGTCAATGTCGTTCTTCTGCTGAAATCAAATGTTAGTGTGAAAGATCTCATTTCCTATGACTTGGCTCTATCGCACAATCTAAGACAAAAAAAAAAGGGTCACTGATTCCTAAATGCCCCGCAGCCTCCTGTTTATAAGTGTGGCCGGCTTCACACCATAAACAAGACTCTGCCGGACACGGTCCGTAGACATTCCGAGGACGAATCGCTCCGATACCACTTCGTCACGACCCAACCCCGTGGCCGCGGCGGTGCCGAGCCGGGCACCCGTACATACCCATTAACCATAATCGGCGTACAAACCGCCTATACATATACAATGATCAAACGGCAGACTATAGCTAGCATAATCAGATCTTATACATACAGAGAAGTGAAACGTCGCCCCAAATCTGTCACAAATACATATATACATATCGCTGTCACAACTTCCCGCAAATGATATCACATATAAGCCAGCAAGGCTATCAGAATACGGGCCGGGGGGGGGGGGGACGTCCAAACAAAAATCACACAAATCACACAGACATGACTGAACAGTGACTACCCATACCCACACATATATGTCTACAGACCTCTAAGAGTAATAACAGAATCATATGATGGGACAGGGCCCCGCCGTACCCATGAATAGACATATACATATGCATCGGAAGAGTCGGTACCAAACATAGGCTCTGGAACAAGGGAGCTCTCCAAAATAGCTGAATGAAAATCCTAAGCTGTCGAATCATCAGAACGAGCATACGGCACACACGCGGCATGAAACGCGACCCCCCGAAGAAAGGGGTCGACGGAATGTACTGAGTATGCAAAGCATGAAATATAGTAAACAAGATCATAATCAAAACCAGAAGTACAGAAAGTAAATGCAATATCCAGAATATCAAAATGCTTACTCATTAAAACACAAATCATGCATGGGGCTCTTAGAACATGGTCGCCCTCCCGTCATTGGCGCCATAACACAGCATAACACCAGAAGGTTTCAAATCTCCGTAACCCGACATATCACATCATAACACATCATATCGCCATAACACAGCATAACACCAAACATAAGCGGAACCCGGCCCTCTAGTGAGGAGCTCGGTGAACCGTAACACAGCATAACACCGGAATATAACATAGTGCGCACGATAACATAACCGGCCCGGGACTCGGCGAAAGATATAATAACCATATGCACGAGCAGAGTCGTGAGCAACTATATGCAGCTTAAAACATTTTCAAAAACTCCATAAAGTAGTCAAAACGAACTATCATTTAAAACAAAGAAAATAGTCAAATCAAGTTTCCCCCGAATGTCACTCGGGAACATATCAAATATAACTTTAGAAGTCATGGATACGTTTCAAGACCATATGAAGTAGCTTATGGAAATCGAGAACATAATCGTCATTACAAATTCGATAGGTAAGTAAGTAATCGACGTTCGAGGGTTAAGACGATAGTCATGCTAAGTTCTTTCAAAAGTAGTTAGAACTATACAAAAGGAATGTCGCGGGACCCACGGACGGGCGTCAACCCAATCTGAGCCCGCCTATGGAGGATATAGTCATTATATATTACAAAACCTTCTACGAGCATATCGAGGCGATCCGGTTCTGTCTACGAAAGTTACGACCCTTTTTCGACATAGAACCTTTTAGGAACAAAACTTTTTATGCAAACTTTGAAATCCACTCATACCAAAGACATAAGGGCCATTATTCTAGTACATTACAAATATCAATATTAAGAAGTGAATAGGAATCGTAGACATGCTCGGATCGCAAGAATAGAGTTTCCTCGAGGCTCGTGTCGTAGCCTATTTACAACTAAGACATGCCAAAAGAAAGAAAGGTTAGGCTTTACATACCTCGTCCGCTTCCTACGTTAGTCAAAACCTACGTCTCGGCTTCTCAAAATCTACAATAACATCATTGGCACCAAACATTAGTCATAGACACTTAGGAATCCAATTCTAAGTTAGCATTTCATTTACAGAAATTTGGGCGACATCTCCCCTATAATTTCAACAACCCCGAGAATTCAACTCGGCCAAATCTTCAACAACAATACCAACAACCATACCAACAACATCAACAATCAATTCAAAATGCATTATAACGTCAATAACTCTTTTCTTACATAATTCGACAACATTCCATTTACTTTCAAATTAACCACATATGATCAAGCCAACATCAATGCTTATACATTCAAATACTAATCCGAAACCCTTCAACATGATTCAAGAATATTTCAAACACTCCACACAATATGCAAAACAACTCAACCAACATATCCCAAACTCGAAACCTTCTAATTTCCATAGGGACAACAACAACACATTTCTTTCTTCTAAATTCATAACCTACACCAACGATCCACACCTTAACAACATCATTTCCATAAATTCAAGAAACTACATTAAATTCACATTAGCTTCTAAAACAGCCCATATACGTTTTACACTTCAATTTAAATCATTAGACAATCATTTTCATCATATAACCCATAACAACAACAACCAAAAATACTAAATAAAATTAGTTCATCATTTCTACACAACACACCACCCACACGGCTTTGCACCAACACCCATAATTTCATGAATTTCATTCATTTCCACATACTACAACATTCACAAACCATTCATAACATATAAAAAGGAAGATTAAACCTTACCTTTTCCACTTAGTTCTTCACTTGGCTAGAGTTGAGAATTGCATGAACAAAGGCTTTGCTTGCTCCAGCAACTACTTGATGTTGTTTAGGACCTTCCAATGAGTTGAAAACCTAGAAGAAAATAATTTTTTGTGATAAATTCTCCATGGCCATATTCGGCCAGCCCCCCAGTCGAACACCCCTTCTCTCTTTTTCTCAATATTTCTCCAAGCTTCTAAGTTGTAAAGATGACTAATTAGTCTTGCTAAGTCATCTAATATATTCATATAAGGTTCATCCATGTGTACCATGGCCCACACATGGCTTGGATGAATTTAATTTGGCCAAGCCATGGGTGGGAACCACCTATGAGTCACACGACCAAGTGGCCATATTTGGCTATTTCATGAAAAATAATTAGCTTCCAATAATTCACTTTTAACCCCAAATTTTCCTTATTATACCATGCCAATAAAATCATAAGCAACTTATGCCTTAAAACAAAATCGAAGGTCAAAATTCTCAACCTCGTATCCCGGAATAGTCTTGTCCTTAACTTTTCGTGATTAGCTCGGAATGTCCCAACGTACAAAATACGGGATATAACACCTTACAGACAATCTGATAAGGCCCAATATACCTCGGGCTGAGCTTCCCCTTCTTGCCGAATCTCATTACACCTTTCATGGGTGATATCTTCAAGAATACCCAATCGCCAATCTGGAACTCTAAGTGTCGACGTCGATCATCTGCATGTGAATTTCGTCGACTCTGAGCTACTAATAACCTTTCCCGAATAAGTTTTACCTTGTCGATGGCTTGCTTACTGAATCATATCTGGGCCGATTAACTTAGTTTCCCCAACATCAAACCAGCCAGTAGGTGATCTGCACTTTCTGCCATACAGAGCCTCATACGGTGCCTTCTGGATGCTAGAACGGTAGCTATTATTATAGGCAACTCCATAAGTGGCAGATGATCATCAAATACTCTCGAAATTAATAACACAGGCCCACAACATATCTCCTAGCGTCTGTATAGTACGCTCGGCCTGTCCGTCAGTCTAAAGGTGAAATGCTATGCTAAGACTCACTTGTGTCCCCAATCCTTCCTGGAATGAACTCCAGAAGTTAGCTGTAAACTGAGCTCCTCTGTCCGATACAATAGATGTGGGAGCCTCGTGAGGTCCTACTATCTCTTTGATTTATAACCTTGCATAGCCCTCAGCTGAATAAGTAGTCCTGATTGAAAGAAAATGTCGGTTTTTGTCAGCCTATCTGCAACAACCCGTATAGAGTCGCATTTCCGTGGAGTGCGAGGTACGTTTGTAATGAAGTCCATATTCTGGAATCTTAGCCTCATACATTACTTCTTGACTTCTTTGAAAGACTTTAACTGTCGCTCTGCTTTTTAGCTCTTAATCTCTATCCTTAGAGTTAGTTATCAAGTAGCGATGAAGTTCCCTCATATAATAGCTTTACATAGCCGCTCTTCCGTGCTTTAACTATCATCGTTGGTATAATTCGACACGTTTTCGATTTGACATATAAGTTCACCGTCATCGCAACTGACTTGTTTCTCGATCGTCTCACTTAAACCATTTCACAATTTACCTTAATCCAACTTGTAACACTTTAGGCACATTATCTCGTGTCATTTCTTTATCTTTAACTCAAACTCTTCTATTACCCCTTTGTTCAGATTTTGCTCTTAACTTTCCTGTCACACATTATGTTACGATCTTTACAAGAATATGCGAAGGTGCTCAAATTAGCCAAAGAAATACCTTAGCGTCATCTCACTAGCCTTCATGTTTTACCTTGCATTCTCCTTTCATATCTTACAATCAGTTTCGGGGTAGATCTTTGGTTTACCCATGGCCATGTCCTGTTTGCCCTCAGTACTAATTCTATCTCGATAATTTGGCTTAAACCATCTTTACATCTTTCTGTAATGTACCCAAAATATCATGACTGTATTGTCATTATTGAGTCCTTACTCCTCTTATCAAGTACTCACTCACTTGGTCTTACGCTTAACATACAAATATTCGTAGGTTGCATAACTATTCTTGTACAATTTGTATAAGGTATATTCAATCTCAGTCATAGTCTTTCCTTCTCCTAGTTTATTCTGCTCTACATATCTTATTATACTAAAACTCACTTGTTGTTTACTCTGTCATGCCCCTTTTCCTTCCTTTACTACTTATGTGTCACCATGTCATTAGCCAATAACTCCGTTGCCAACATCTTAACCTCTAGTCCAGTATAGCCTTGCTATCCTTTATAGTATCTTTTAAGTTACTCGTTACCATTCTCTTGTCGTATTCTCCCTTTTTATAAGCATCCGTCTTCAGATGTCATATTATCCAAAATCTTTTCCAATAATTCTCGGCACTGCCTCAAATACCATTTTGGCTTCTATCCGTTTGTCACTGGCTTTCAGATTTTACCAACTTGTTTCAACAGGGGATCTCACTTGAAGTTTAAGTTTTCACATCAAATGTATTGCGGTGTGAATCGTCTCCATCTTACACTTGCATTTCTCGTACCCGCTTCCCCCCTTAAGGGTGTACTTACACCGTTATCCGTTTATATTCTGCTCTATGTCCTTGTTTCCTATTTCAAATCCATCTAATCCTTTTTCCAATTCACTTGGTATACTGTACCTTATCCATGTCTTTTCCTCATGATGTATAACTTTGATTATCCACGTACGAAACCTTGACTAAATCACGAAGCGACGAGAACCTTTCCATATATAGTGCAAAATCTCATCTAATAATCTGTACTTGAGTAATGCGACCAATGCAACAACTCATCCAAGGACACATTCTACTCATCCCAATCAATAATTAACTAGTACTTGTAGTCGTTCCAATCTCAATTAGGCAACACTTATATCCCAACGATAAGTGTCCAAAGTTCTCTTGTAATATTATCTTCATCCTAATCTATATCACCTGTTTCCGTTGATAATTTTCATAATACACCATTTGTTCCTCAAGCCTACCGACTTTCCCCTTAGGGATTTCACTATTTTCGAGGTGAAGTCGTGTGCACGCAGTACCCCTTTATGCCTTATGCCCTTTTTCCCTCGTTATGTGGCCAACACTGGCTTCTAACTTACTCAAAAACATATCAAGTTCATTTTAATAATGGTCTTACCTTATCACTTGTCGTCGTACTACACCTTTAAGTTCATAACTGTATATTTCCCTTTCGTTTTATACTCTTTACTCAATTGATTACATCTATCTTGGATGCTTCCTTTAGAATTCCCTTATCATTTCTCTAGTCTATGCTCATCTTTTATTCTGCACACAAGGAATCTTATGCTACCTCTTTATCCTTCGAAAAACATCACTTCTATATAATCCTTCTCTCATTTTCAAACGTATTTTGTTCATCCATCTTTATTCGTATCATACCGGTCATTTTCTAGCATTCATTCTACCTCGTTTCTCATCTTTCTGTAACTGGATCTTTCACAGTTCCGTCACTTATAGTACTCGTGTTCTCAACTATACATGTCATAACCTATTACTGCACTGTTACCTCGCTTTCTTCTTATTTCCTTCTTTCAATTACTCTTCCCCTTCTATGGTGCTCGCCATCATTTCCATTATCACATAATCTTTATTATGAACTTTCCCTTACAGAGCTTGATAAGTCTTTCTTGTTCGTTCTACAACTCACTTTTCCATTTCACACTTGCCTTTATACTCTAGTCACATAGATCACGTCATATCTTTGATCACTTCCTCACTAGGCTTTACTTATTTTCATGACCATCCTCATTATATTCCACATTATATTCAATCCTATAATGTGTTCGTATTCAATCCTATGGGTTAATTACACTGGTGGAGTCCTTTTAACCTTTTACCCTTCCTAGTCTATCTTATCCTTAATATCCCACAAGTTGTCTTATTACTACATTCATATCCATCACAATTCTTTTTTTTTTCTATCTTGTCTTAATCACATTATTTCTTTTTAACTATTAACTCATCATAATCTATCCCTCGCTTATCAATTCAGTCGGTATCTTGATATAGCACTCTATCAAGATCTACCAGCCTTTTCTAAATCATCTCTTAACATTACAAACCCTTCTCGAATTATTTTTACCATATCAATACCGACCTCCTAATTACTATTACCCTCAATTCAGCAATTAATTCCTTTCTCGAGGTTAGCCATACTCGTAGCTTAGTCAAATCTTATCATTACTATTGACACGACCTTTCAAGACATATTACGAACCTATATCTTATTCTCTTTTTTATTTCTAAGAAAATTCTGGTAGAGTTTCCTCTGTATTTCTTACCATCTCGAAACACCGCACGCAGTGAAATACCAACAATGCCATATATATATATATATATATATATATATATATATATATATATATATATATATATATATATATATATATATATATATATCGTATCACGGCCACACGGGGCTCCCAATATCAACAACAAGATTTAAAAATGATGAACTTACCTCGTATGTTCTTGTTCAACTCAACCGCACCTGTTACACTTTCCTGTTTACTTTCCCTTTCAGTTTTCAACTTTACATTTCAGTCGTACTTCAATACTTTACCTCGACATACATCTTTTGTACCTTTGCTTACCTGCGTGCTTTGTAACTTCCAATATCGTCAGTCGCTTTCTTCTGTCGATGTCGTTCTTCTGCTGAAATCAAAGGTTAGTATAAGGAATTTCATTTCCTATGACTTGGCTCTATCGCACGATCTTAGATATGAAAGAAAGGTAACATCCTAAATGTCGTAGCCTCCTCGTTTATAGATGTGCACAACACACCGATAAACAAGACTCTACTAGACACGGTGCTCGTAGACACTCGAGGATGTTTGCTACGATACCACTTTTGTCACGACCCAACCCCGTAGGCCATGACTAGTGCCCGAGCCGGACACTCGTATACACCGTTAACTATAATCATCCACAACTAGCATAATAAAGAACTTATATTTATAAAGGCAAGACGTCATCTCAGCTGACAAATGTCGTATGTATATATATATATATATATATATATATATATATATATATATATACCTGTCTCCCGAGGAGTTACAACTTCCAATAGATAACATCGTACATAAGCCAGCAAGGCTATCATAACATGTGGGAACGTCCCAATCATATATATACGCAAGCCGACAAGGCTGCCACTGCATACAGCATTCCAAAACATATATACATACGCAAGCCGACAAGGTTGCCACTACGAATGGGAACGCTCCAGAACATAAGTCATATATACACAACGAACAAGTAACTATATACAAACCCACGCATATGTCTACAGACCTCTAAGAGTGACAACAGTAACATATGACAGGACAGGGCCCCGTCGTACCCCTGAATAAGCATATACATATATAATAGATCTATGCAAAAAGTCTAGGCTCCGAACAACGGAGCACTCCAAGACAAACCTGAGTAGAAATCTTATGTCAAGAATCACCAAATCGAGCATTTGTACCGCGGCATGAAACCCCCGAAGAAAGGGGTCGTACGGAAATATGTGCCGAGTATATAAAGCATGACATATAGTCAAGAATGATCATAACCGAGATAAGAAGTACAGAGACGAATACAATAACTATAATACCAAAATGCTTATCTTTAAACACAAATCATATAAATATCATATATCATATCCCGCCCGTTATGGGACTTAGTGACATAATTAGATAATCACCCCGTACATATGCATATATATAACATGTCCGTAGCACAAGATAGGGACTCGTAAATAAAGATAACTCGTATCATAAAGTGTACATATACACATGTCCATAACTCTAGATGAGGGACTCGGTATCACAAAGATATATGCCATCACCAAGCCATAACTCCGTATCATCAAAGATACTCCATAACATCATATACATATACATATAACGTGTCCATAACACAAGATAGGGACTCCGTATGAAAGATACTCCATAGCATATATAGAACATGTCCCGCTAGTGAGGGACTCAAAGATGCAACGTATACACGACAGAGTAGTGAGTAACCATATACATATAAATCATCTTTTGAGACTCAATAGATAAGTAGACTAATCAACGCTCGAGTATCAGGACGATAGTCGTGTTCAGTATTCTTTGAATATCATTATGAACTATATCAAAATAAGGCCTCAGGGATCATAGACATGTATTAAGTTGATCCGAGTCGATTTATAAAAGTTATGAACATTATTCGTTATAGAATCCTTTAAGAATAGGAACCTTTATGCATCATTTACTATTCAATCATATAAAAGACTCGAGGACAATAGCTCGATCATCATGAGAGTTCTAACATCAAGAAGTGAATAAGAATCATAAATCATGATCGGAACTTGCGAATAGAATTTCCCCAAAACTCATATCATATCATACTTACATCTAGGACATGCCGAAAGAAAGAAGGGGGATAGGCTTTACATACCTTTAGCGTTTACTCGCAACACAACACGTATACGCTGCCCAATAGTATCTTAACCTATATTAAGACGTCAAGAACTACGATTAAACTACGAAGAGATTCAAAACGTATTCTAATGTACTAACTCCTTTCTAGATAATTAGACGACGTTTCGTTTATATTCAAACCAACTACATACAACCAAGCCAACATCACTAATCATGTATTCAAGTATCAACTTGAGACTATCCAAACATGACTCGAGGACATTCCAGACAGCCCGTACAACACTCCAAAATAGCCCAACCAACACACAATACAGCACATAATCTTCCAAGTTCAACAAGAACAACAACGACACATTCTTTTCTTCCAACTTCATGAACTATACCAACAACTACACGTTGTAACATTATTTACATAAGTACAAGAAACTTTACTAACATCATTTTAACTTCTACAACAGCCCTCACAAACAATTACAACCCCAACTTGAACCATTAGTCCTTTATTCTCATCATAAAATCCATAACAACAACAATCAAATACCAAGTAATATCAACTCATCATTTTCTCCTAAAACGCCCCTACGGCTCAACAACATCCCAACATGAACATACATACAATTTTAAACTTTTAACATATAATCCCTAATAATAATAACAACAACCACAATCAAACTCAATCTAATTAGAACAACTCCAATTCTATCCATTCTCCAACACCAACGAACTCATACCATTTTTCTTCCTTCCAATTTCATCTAATACCATTTAATATCTTCAAAGGACCAAAGATCATAACAAAAGAATAAGTCTTACCCTTTCAATGATTAATCCTTTTTCCATCTCTTCCTTTGATTAAAACACCAAGATAATTAAATGATTTGAAAGCTTAGAATTTAACTCATCAAAATTTTCAGCCATGGACAGCCATTTTTTCTCCATTTCTCTCTCTCTTTTTTTCTAAGTTGTGAAGATGATAAATGAATAGTTCTTAGTCACCAAATTACCCTTTATGTATGTCACACATGATAGTGACATGTGTCCAACCATGACACATGTCCCACTAAGATCTTTAATGAACCAATTATATTTGGCCAAGTGTTGTGGGGCCCACTTAATTGTCCAATTAGGCTAATTAATCACTAATTCCCACTTAATAATTTAATCATGGTTAATTAGTCCCTAATCTCCAATAATATTTCCATACCAATTAAAATTTATAAGCAACTTGTGCATTGAAACAAAATCGGAGGTTAAAAAGTCTCTACCTCGGATCCCAAAATAGTCTTGTCCTTAACTTGTCGCGATTAGCTTAAAATATCCCAATGTACAAAATACGGGATATAACAGCGTATGTAGGGAAGTACGAGTCACCTATTAGCTGGTTTGATGTTGGGAGACTAAGCTAATAGGCAGGATATATGATTGACAAGCCATTGATAAGGTAAAACTTATTCGGGAAAGGTTATTAAGCAGCTCGAGTCGACGAAAGTCATATGCGAGATAATCGACGTCGACACTTAGAGTTTGATTAGCGGCCAGGTAATTCTTGAAGGTGTCACCTATGAAGGGTGTAATGAGATTCGGCAAGAAGAGCTCGGCGAGATATATTGGGCCTTCGGATTGTTCGTAAGGTAGGCAAGGTTGCCTATGAATTAGACCTACCATCGATGCGGGAGCGGTACACCCGATCTTCCACGTGTCTATGCTTCGTAAATGTATTGGTGATCCTTCCTGGTATTCCCCGTGGATGATATCCGAGTAACGGAGAGAATTGTCCTACGAGAGACCTGTAGCTATTTGGATCGTCAAGTGAGAAAGGTTGCGTACTAAAGACGTGGCTTCGTTAAAGTTGTCACGACCAACCCCGTAGGCCATGACTAGTGTCCGAATTGGACACTCATACGCACCTGACACTCAGAATTAGCATACTAACTCGCATAATTATAAATGATCACATATAGTCTCAGATTAACGCATAATAGTCAACATATGTCATAAAAGCCGGCGAGGCTGTCGTAATGTACATAACATATCAAAATGCGCATGTGCAGCCGACAAGGCTGCCCCGGCGGATAAGACCGCCCAAACATAAAACATACGAACATATCTATACAGGATCAACCGTAACCCACATACATGTCTACAGACCTCTAAACAGAGTAACAGAATCATATGACGGGATAGGGCCCCGTCGTACCCGTGAATGAATATATACATATGCAACGAGAAAAGTATATATACCAAAATATAGGCTCGGATGAAGGAGCACTCGAAAGCGAATTAGGTGTCCTAGGTGGGTGGATCACCAGGCGAGCGTACGCCACGCGGGCATAAACGCAGCCCCCGAAGAAAAAGGGGTCGGTACGGAATATGTACCGGGTATGCAAAGCAAAAATACGATAGAATCATAATCGAAACAGAAGATACAGAAAATAAGTACAATATGCAAAATGTCAAATATTTAGTTTAAAAACATAAATCATGCATAGGCTCTTAGAACGATGGTCGCCCGCCTGTCGATGGCGCCATACCACATCATACTCCAGAAGATTTCATATCTCCGAAACCCGACATATCATATCACGTCATACGCCGTAACACCCCGTAACGCTGAATATACACGGTACCGGCCAAATTGGGGACTCGGCGTACGGACACATCATACTCCGGAATATATCAAAGTGCGCACGAACATAACCGGCCCGGGATCCGGCGAAGGAAGTACTAACCATATGCACGAGCGGAGTCGTGAGTAACACTATGCGTAAAATCATAATCATAAACTCATTAAATAAATAAGAACTTCATACTCGGGAGTTAAGATGAAAGTAATACTAAGTCTTTCCCGAAGGTCATTAAGAACGGACATAAAAAGGTCGCGGGACCCACGGACGGGTGTCAACCCCATCCGAGCTCGCTTATGGAAGTTAGGGGATGTTATGCCTTATCCAATCCCCTACGAAAGTTTCAGGGCGATCCGAGCTTGTCTACAAAAGTTACGAGCGTTCGTAGTTTCGGACTCTTTTTAAAGCAAAATTCTTTACAAAACTTTTGACCCTCAATCAAATGAAAACATAAAGACCTTAGTTAGGCTACATTAAGAGAGTAAATCTTTAGAAGCGAATAAGACGCACATATGAGCTCGGATCTCGAGTGGAGTTACCCCGAGGTTCGTGTCACAACCTAATTACTTCTAGGACATGCCAAAAGAAAGAAAGGATAGGCTTCGCATACCTCGTCCGCTCGCAAGCTAAGTCAAGCCTCAAGTCTCGGGCACTCCAAGATCTACATAACGCCAATATATCAAACATTAGCTTTAAACATTTAGGCATTCAATTCCAAACGAACACCAAATTCTACAGAAATTTGGGCAGCATTTCCCCTATAAATACAACAACCCCGAGATTTCAACTCAGCCAAATTTGTCAACAACAACACCAACAACCAAACTACAACATCAATAATCAATTCAAAATGCATTTTAACATTAGTATCTCCCTTTACATAGTTTCAACAATATTCACAATATTCCAACATACTCACTTCAACTACTTACATTCAAATCAACATCAACGTTTATACATTCGATTACTAATCCAAAACCATTCAAACGATATTCAAGAATGCTTTAAACAATTCACACAATTTCCCAAACAACCCAAACAATTCTCCAATTCACCCGAAACTCACTCCAACCCGAGAGCAACACCACTCACATTCCTTTCTTCCAATTTCATGAATTACACTAACAATCCATGCATTTACAATGTCATTCTCTTAAGTACAAAATTTTACATTAAAAGTACAATGACTTCCAAAACAGTCCACAACCATCACAACATTAGCTTAGATCATCAAAAGCTCATTATCGATATACAATTCACAACGACGACAGCTAAAACATTAAGTAACATTAACTCATCCTTGTCACAAAGCATGGCCTATATTCGGCCATCTTCATACACACACATATATGTGATTCCCATATATTTCAACACACTACAACAACAAAGAAACATGCTACATATAATTCAATCTACCAATCCTACATAACATTTCACATACACGGCCACAAGCTATGCATACTCCATGTTCACGGTTTAGCTCCAACACATAGATTTTCATGAATTTCATTCATATCTACATACTACGACATGCCCACACCATTCACAACACATAAAAGAGAATTAATTCTTACCTTTTCTTCTTCACTTCACGCGTTAGCTAAGGTGGTGAATGAGGAAAACGGATAGTTTATTGATTCAAACAACGCTCCCACGTTAACGAGGACCCTTCAATTAGTTGTTTTGCTAGAAGAACCAATTTTTTGAGGGCTTAATCTTGTCCTTGTTTTCTTGCTCTATGGCCGAACCCCTTCTTTCTCTTCTCCTTGTTTTCTTGATTTTTCTAGAATTAGAATGAAGAGCAAGATGACATAGTCATCTTTTAAATTTCCATATGAAATAAATCCATGTGGCCATGGCCTACAACTAAATGGCCGGCCACTTTGGCCCTTTTTTTCCATAATATACAAGTTTTTCTTAATTCATTTTGACCCCAAATGTTTCCTTTATACTTTCATGCTAATAAGGTCATACACCACTTATATTTTTAAAACAAAATCATGATTAAAAAGTCCCGACTTCATGCCCCGGAATAGTCTTGTCCCGAACTTATCATAATTAACTCGGATTGTCCCGTTGTTAAAAATACGGGATATAACAAAAGTATTGTGGCGAAACTATAACAGGGAGGAGATGACTTGGGAAGCTGAAGAGGAGATGAATAAGAAATATCCTCACTTGTTTCCTATGCCTACAGGTAATCTAAACTCCTAAATTGATTATGTTGATTGATAAATGAACTATATGTGATAGCTATAAAAGAGACTCCCCCGAAATCCCTGTAAGACCTGGTGAGACTAGTATAACATTCGAGGACGAATGTTCTAAAGGGGGGAAGGATGTTATATCCCGTATTTTTGTACATTGGGATATTTTAAGCTAATTGCGACAAGTTAAGGACAAGACTATTTTGGAATCCGAGGTAGAGACTTTTAACCTCCGATTTTCTTTTAAGGCAGAAGTTGCTTATAAATTTTATTTGGTATGGAACTATTAATGGAGATTAGGAATTAATTAACCATGATTAGATTATTAAGTGGGATTAAAAAATTTAATCACTTCATTAATTGGCCATTGTGGCCGTGTGGGCCCCACCCTTGACTTGGCCAAGTGTGATTGGCTCAAGCCATGAGTGGGATATGTGTCCAACTCTTAGGCTTCATATATAAGTCAATTGGATGACTCACAATTCATTCCATCATCTTCAAACCTAAGAAAACTAAGAGATAGAGAGAGAGACTCTCGGCCATGGCTGGCCGAGATTGAAGTTCTTTTGTGTTGATCAAAAAAATATTTTCTTCAAGCATTTCAACTCTTTAGAAGGTGTATAACAACGTGGAGTAGTCATTGGAGTAACAAGAACAAGTATTAATTCAAGGCACAAATTCTAGCCAAGTTGAGAAGTCAAGTATTAAAGGTAAGGTTTAACCTTCTTTTGCATGAATTAAGGGTGGTTGTGAACGTGTTGTAGTTGTAGAAATGAATGAAATTCATGGAACTATGTGTGTTGGTGTTGAAGCCGTGTAGGGGCTATTTTTGTATGAAATGGTGAATTGATTTTACTTGATATTTTGGTTGTTGTTGTTATGGATTTTATGATGAGAATGAAGGGTTTAATGGTTCAAGTTGGAGTTGTAATTGTTTGTGGGCTGTTGTAGAAGTTAATATATTTTGTTGCATTTATGTAAATGATGTTGTTGACGTGTGGTTGTTGGTATAGTTCATGAATTTGGAAGAAAAGAATGTGTTGTTGTTATTCTTGTTGAACTTGGAAGATTGTATTTTGTATTGTGTGTTGGTTGGGCTGTTTTGAGTGTTTGCACGAATTTTGTCCGGAGTATCCTCGAGTCATGTTTGAATAGTCTTGGGTTGACACTTGAATGTATGATTAGTGATGTCGGCTTAGTTGTATGTAGTTGGTTTGGATATAAGCGAAACGTCGTCTAATTATCTCGAAAGGAATTATTAATGTTAGGATACGTTTTGAATCTCTTCGTAGTTTAATCGTAATTCTTGACGTCTTAATATAGGTTGAAACACTATTAGGTAGCGTATACGTGTTGTGTTGCGAGTAAACGCTAAAGGTATGTAAAGCCTATCCTTCTTTCTTTTGGCATGTCCCAGACGTAAGTAAGATATGATATGAGCTTTGGGGTAACTCTATTCATAAGTTCCGAGTATGATTTATGATTCTTATTCACTTCTTGATATTAAAATTCTTAATGTAGTCGAGCTATCGCCCTCGAGTCTTTTGTATGATTAGATAGTAAATGATGCAAAAGTTCCTATTCTTAAGGGATTCTATAATGAATAGCGTCCTTAACTTTCATATCTGTCTCGTATTGGGTTGATACATGACTATGACCCCGAGACTTTCCTTAATATAGTTCGTAGTGATATTTAGAGAGAACTTAATATGGCTATCATCCGATACTCGAGTGTTGGTTAGCCTACTTATCATTGAGTCTCAAAAGATGATTTATATGCATATGGTTACTTACTACTCGGCTCGTGCATACTGTTATTACATCTTTCACCGAGTCCCTCACTAGAGGGCCGGGTACGGTATATATATCTTATATTATGGTGTTATCTTTGTTATGGTGCTATCTTTGTGATGCCGAGTTATCTTTGTGATACGGAGTTATCGTGTTCGAGTATCTTGTGTTATGGCGCCAAAGACGGGGTGGCGACCATGTTCTTGAGTCCTATAATGGGCCGGATATGATATATGATATTGACATACATGATTTGTGTTTTAAAGCAAACATTTTGGTATTTTGTTATTGTACTTGTTTTCCGTAATTCTTATTTCGGTTATAATCACGTTTCTTGTATTTTATGCTTTATATACTCGGTACATATTTCGTACGACCCCTTTCTTCGGGGCCGTTTCATGCCCGCGTGGTACGTACGCTCGTTTTGGTGATCCGCCACGGCTTAGGATATCTATTACGCTTATCTTGGAGTGCTCCCTTGTTCGGAGCCTATATTTTGGTACAAACCCTTTTGTTGTATATATATATGCTTAGCCAGGGTGCGGCGGGGCCTGTCCGTCATATGTTCTTGTTGTCACTCTTAAAGGTACGTAGACATATGTGTGGGTTGTATATAGTTACTTGTTCGATTACCGTAAAATGACTTATGTTTTGGGCGTTCCCATTCGTAGTGGCAGCCTTGTCGGCTTGCGTATATGTATATGTTTTGGGATGTTGTGTGTAGTGGCAGCCTTGTCGGCTTGCGTAGATATATATACATTTGGAAGCTGTGTGTTATGGTAGCCTTGTTGGCTCGTATATGATAGGGACGTTCCCTTATATTATGACTTACCCTTGCGCAAGCCTAAGTGTGTAATATCATTTGTTGAAAGTTGTAACTCCTCGGGGAGACAGGTTGCTATGATGTGTCTATATAGGCGACAGTTTGAGACGACGTCTTGCCCTTTTTATATATAAGTTCCTTATTATGCTAATTGTGAGCTGATTATAGTTAACAGGTGTATACGAGTGTTCCAGCTCAGGCACTAGTCACGGCCTACGGGGTTGGGTCGTGACAGAAAGTGGCCAAGAAAGGCTTCCACAAACTCATCCCATACTGCTGGAGGAGCATCCTCGCCCCTAGACAACTCCCACGACTCATACCAATTGACAACGACATCCCGCAATCGATACGACGCTAACTCAACAGATTCAGTCTCAGAAGCCTTAATTAGCCGCAACGTACGCTGCATCTGCCGAATGAACTCATGCGGGTCATCGCTCAAGCCGACCCGAAAAAAACTTCAGAGGATTATAGCTTAGAAAGTCACGGGCTCTCGGTACGACATGTCTGTCTGTCGGTCAACCCCTAGTCCTTGCAAGCTTTGTCCTACCGCTATTCCGGTGAGCAGGCGGGCCGCATCTCTCATGGCCCTATCCTCCGCCCCCGGGCCGAGAGCCGGAGGCTTAGGTACCGGGAACCTACGGAGCCGGCGGTGGAGCGCCCCCGATTTCGCAACCGCCGGCCGCCCTATGCTCCTCCGGTAGCGGCGGTGTAGCGAGTAGCTCGGCTCGACCGGAACACAACCTCGGGCATAAAGTCGGGCATGAGCCCTAGTAACTCTCCGAATGCGCTGGTTTCTCCGGCCACGCCTTGCCCTTCGGGCGGTGTCGCTTTCTTTAGGCATCGTTGTAAACATAGTAATGCGGTAGGGAGGAATCATCGATAATACAGCTCTATCGTGCGATCAGAGTAAGAAGGAAATATAACATCCTAAATGTCTCGTAGCTTCCTCGTTTATAGATGTGGTGCACAACACACCGATAAACAAGACTCTACTAGGACACGGTACGTAGACAACTCCGTGGATGAAGCGCCGATACCACTTTTGTCACGACCCAACCCCGTAGGCCGCGACTAGTGCCCGAGCTGGACACTCGTATACACACCTGTTAGCTATAATCAGCCCATAACTAGCATGATAAGGAACTTATATAAAAAGGCAAGACGTCATCTCAAAACTGTCACATATATATACATATCACAGCCACCTGTCTCCTAAGGGGTTACAACTCTCAACTGGTAATATCGTACATAAGCCGGCGATGCTATCATAACATGTGGGAACGTCCTAACTATATATATGCAAGCCGACAAGGCTGCCACTACATACAGTATCCCAAAACATATATACATACGCAAGCCGACAAGGCTGCCACTACGAATGGGAACGTCCCAAAACATAAGTCATATATACACAACTAAACAACATACAGACCCACACATATGTCTACAGACCTCTAAGAGTAACAACAGTATCATATGACGGGACAGGGCCCCGCCGTACCCCTGGACAGACACATATATACAACAAAAAGGATTTGTACCAAAAAGCTAGGCTCCGGAACAAGGGAACACTCCAAGATAGCTGAATAGATATCCTAAGCTGGCGGATCACCAAAACGAGCGTGCGGCCACCGCGGGCGTGAACGCGGCCCTCGAAGAAAGCGGGGTCAGTACGGAATATGTGCGAGCATGTAAAGCATGGAAATGAGGTAAACGGGATCATCGGGAAATAAGGAGTATGGAAAACTAGCACAATAACGAGAAAACCACAAGGCTTGCCTTTGAAACATAAATCATGCATGTCGATATCATACTAACTCGTTATGGGACTTAGTAACATAATTAGATAATCATCCCGTGCATATGCATATATAGAGTGTCCCGGCCCTTTAATGAGGGACTCGGTGAATAGGATCATCATATGCCATCCTGGCCGCCATCCCCGTATCATCATATCATCATGTCATCATATCATCATTCCCGGCCCTCTAGTGAGGGACTTGGTGAATAATGTAGTGAAACTGTGCACGATAACATACCCGGCCCGGGACTCGGTGAAAGAAGTAATAACAGCATGCACGAGCAGAGTAGTGAGCAACCATATGCATATAAATCATCTTTTGAGACTCGACAGATAAGTAGATTAATCAACGCTCGAGTATCGGGATAATAGTCACACTCGGTACTCTTTGAATATCATTACAAACTATGTCGGGTAACGCCTCGGGGATCATAGACATGTATCAAGTTAATACGAGACGACTTATAAAAGTCATGGTCATTAGTCAATATAGAGTTTTAGAATAGAAACTTTCATGTATCATTTACTACCCGATCATATAGAAAGCTCGAGGGCGGGAGTTCGACTATTTTAAAATTTTAATATCGAGAAGTGAATAAGAATCGTAAAACATGCTCGGAACTTATGAATAGAATTACCCCAAAGCTCGGATCTTATCTTACTTACATCTAGGACATGCCAAAAGAGAAAGAGGATAG
>NW_026716209.1:0-26722 GCF_029784015.1 Lycium ferocissimum
CTAAATTATCATCTTTTCCCAATCCTTATCACATTCACCCAATTCCATAAATTGGGGGTTAAATTCTTACCTTTTCTTAAAATTCCAATTCGCCGCAAACGTCGGCTCTTCCGTAGAACTAATTATATCAAGTTGGAGAGCGTCTTGAGTAGTCTACAAAGATGGAAAGAGCAAGATTTTTGAATTGGAAACAAAGCAAGGAAATTTTTTTCTTTCTTTCCTATGGTTCGGCCGAATGGGCTGGTCTTTCTAATTTTTTTTTTTGTGTTGATTTTTCTTGAACATTCTAAGGGAGGCATAGATATATATTGAATGATTAAGGGTCATGTGATAATCACATGACCACTTAAAATGGGGCTTGGGCCAAGCCTTTGGCCGGCCACCCCTAGACTTAGGCCCAAATTTTTATTTCAAATTTTTCTTGGCCCAATTCGTTGAACGCTCGTTTTGTAATTTCCGAAATAAATTTTCAAAATTCCAAATTTGCCCTCGGCCTTCCCCGATGTCTTTACACCAATAATTTCATAACCAACATAAGCATATTAACTACAATCAAATTATTGCCTTGTAACGCACAAATCTTAATCATTCTCTAAAGACAAGACTTTCAATTTCCGGTTTTGTTGATTTTGTCTTAAAGCATAAGTCGCATGTTCATCTTTTGAGGGTATAAAGTGTTAAGGGTAAGGTTGGTGTCATATCTCGCATTTTGTGCGTATTCGGAAAAATTGGAGATAATTCGGAATGGTAAGAAATAAGGCTTTAGATGGATCTTACTTAAGGTGCATGTGATGTCTAAGGAAATATTGAATGTGAAATATTGAGGAAGGCCAAGGGCAAAAATTGGAATTTTGAGAATTTGATTCGGGAATTACAAAACGAGATTTATAACCAATTGGGCTCAAAAAAATAAAAAGGAAAAATGAGGCCCAATAAAGAGGGTGGCCGGCCATGCATGGCCAAGCCCACTTGATTTAATTAATTTTCCATGTGACATTATATAAAGGGAGCCTTATCATTTGGAAGATTCAAGAAAATAAGAGAAGGGAAATAACAAAAGATGAAGAACAAAGGAGACATGGCATTCGGCCATGTCCTCCAACTTTTGTCCCTTGGAAATCTTTCTTCAAAAATTATTTTCTTGTGGTATTCAAACTAATTCAAGGTCCCTTTTCGACTTGGTGTAGTTGTTTTGGAAGATTGAGTCCTTGTTTCATCAATTCAACACTTGAGTTAAGTGAAGAAGTTGGAAGGAAAAGGTAAGAATTCATCCCTTTTATTTATGTCATGAAGGTTTGTTTGTGTTGTAGTATATGGAAATGAGTAGAGTTTATGGAAATATGAAGGTTTGCATGATGGGTGTGCATATAGGTAAGAGGCCGTGTATGTGTTTTGTATGTAGAAGTAACGAATTAATGGTACTTAGCATGTTTGTGTGTTGTTGTGTTATGTAGAAGAGAATGAAACTCATAGAATGTTGGAGTTGATGTTGGCCGTGTGTAGGTGTGTGTTGTATGGAGTGATGAACTAATTGTATTCAACATGTTTATGTGTTGTTGTAAGGTGTAGGAAATGAATGAAAAATCATGGAAATTGCATGTTGGCCGTGGCCTATATATGGATGGTATGGAAATGGATTAATTTTGTTTGAGTTGTTAGTTATGTTGTGGTGATGTTTGTGATGAAAGGAAAGGTTTAATGAACCAAGTTGGTATTGGAGTTGGTTGTATGTTGCTATGAGAAATTTATGTGATTTTATATAGTTTTTATATAATTATGAAAGTAAGATTATAGATGTGAATTATGATTGTGGATGACGAAATTGGAAGATGGAAAATATGTTATGAATACTTATGTTGAAAAATTGGAAGTTTGGGATGAATTATGGTTTGATGGGAATTTTGTGTATTTTGTGAAATGATGAAAAAGTGTGTCCGAATTGTGTCTGAATAACCTTGAGTTGGTAAATGAATGTGAGAATAATGATATTAACTTGATATTGTGAAGTTGGAGTGAAAAGTGTCGTCGTATGTGAAAAGAAGGATTATTTATATTATAGTGCGTTTCATGACAATTGTTGATGTTGTTGATGCTGTTGGTGTTGTTGATGTTGTTATCGATTGTTTTGAGCCGAGTTGAATCTCGGGGGTGTCATATCTATAGAGGAGGTGCTGCCGAAATTTCGGTAGCCAAATGTTTAACCAAAGTTAAAATGTTAACTTGCATGAATAGTAACTGGTAAAGATGACCATTTGCAGTTTTTGGACGAAACGGGAATTGAGATTTGAGGAGCGTAAGGCACAATCAAGGTATGTAAAGCCTTCCTTTCCTTCCTTTGGCATGTCCTAGCCCTACTAGGCTAAGATCGGAACCTCGGGGATAATTCTGCTCTCGGAAAGCCGAGTTGATTTTGCCTACTATTCATTCAGCGCAATTGAACTATAATCTTCATATTTGGTCAAAAGGTTGTTTAAACCTGTGTAATTGTTGTAAACGTGTCCGGATCGCTCCGGAACTTTTATGGATGGCTTTAGGTAGCCTAATGTTTGTAATTTATGTCCGCCGCCTCGGCTCGACCCGAGGAGGGGCCCACGTATCCCGAGATCTCCCAATGTCGTCCTGTTTGGTATACTTGTGTGATTTTGAAAAGAAAACTTTTGACTATTGCCCCGATTGCTATAAATAATTATTTTAACTACTTTATTACGTTTGATAATATATTTTGACACATAAGAACGATTTCGTAAAATTGTAACTATTGTATACTAATTCCAATAAACCCGAAACTTGTTTCGTACTTACTAATGATAATAAATATATTTGGTCATCGGATTTTGGAAGGTAATTAAATTGTTTGTTTGCTATTAATATGTTTTCGAATAATGTTTGAAAAAGAACCTAATTTAACTATTGTCTTGGTTTTAGGGAAATGGTGTGTTTGGTTGTTTTGTTGAGTTTGTAATAAAAGAAATTATATACGTATGACTACTTACGATTCCGCTCGTGTGTATTGTGATTACCTCTTCGCCGAGCGGTATGTGTGATATCGTCCGGATACTTTGCCTTTTTCGCCGGTATGCATGTGTATGTGTGATATTGTCCGCCGGATACTTGACCGCGGGCCGTGCCATGACCGCCGGATACTTGGCCGCGGCATGTGTATGTGTGATATCGTCCGCCGGATACTTGACCGCGGGTGTGCCATGACCGCTGGATACTTGGCCGCGGCATGTGTATGTGTGATATCGTCCGCTGGATACTTGACCGCGGGCTGTGACATGACCGCTGGATTCTTGACCGCGGTATGTATGTATGTGTAGCTGTGTATATTTATATGTTTGTGATATTAGCCGCTGGGTTCTCGGCCGCGGTATGTGTGTATGGTTTGTGTATGTATGCTGAGGATGTCAGAGGTAAGTACGTTGGTATTTGGACTATTGTGCTTGCGTTCGGTACGCCTTATTCCGTTTTCGTATTTTTCGCTTTGCATACTCGGTACATATTCCGCATCGACCCCCTTTCTTCGGGGCCGCGTTTCATGCCGCGCGGTACCCACGAGATGAGCGAGATGATGTTAGCGAGAAGATGTTAAATTTGGATTGGCGAGCTCCATTTCCTCCGGAGTCTTTGCCGCCGAGTCGAATGCTTTGTATGGTATTTGGAGTCATGTTAGAGACTTTGCGACGTTGTCGTGTGTACGAGATGTCCGTTTGTAAACGGCTATGTAAGCCGGTGTATCAGTATGCATTGTATTATGAATTTTGTGTGTTTACAAATTCGTTATGGTTACGGATTTTGTTTGATTTGAAAAGAAATGAAAGGCATGTGTGTTTTCCGAAAAAAAAATTTCACCCTGTGCTTATGTTATGCTTTGTGGGCCCAGTATGGCTATGAGTATTATGAGAGTCTGCGGGTTCGCTCGGCCCTAGGTAAGGGTCGGGTGCCCATCACACCCTATCGGAAATCGGGGTGTGACAAAGTGGTATCAGAGCAGGTCTGTCCTAGGGGTTGTCTGCAAAGTCGTGTCCAGTAGGGTCTTGTTTATGGTGTGTTGCGCGCCACATCTATAAACAGGAGGCTACGGGGCATTTAGGATGGTTACTCTTCTTTCATCTCTGAGATCGTGCCATAGAGCCAAGTTATAGGAGATGATACTCCTCACCCTGATTTGTGATTGCAGTGGAAGAATGATATTGACGGAAGAAAACGATTGATGATGTTGGAAGTCACGAAGTACGCAGGTAAGCAAAGGTATGAAGATGTATGTTGGGAAAGATATTGAAGTTGCGATCGAAGTACGAGTTGAAGCCTAAAGGGGGAAAGTAAACAAGAAAGTGTAACAGGTGTCGTTTGAGTTGGGCATACGAGGTATGTTTGTTATTTCTGTACAGTTGATGATATTGGGAGCCCTGTGTGGCTGTGATATGATGTGATATGCATGTATGTGTTTTGGCCCTGTGAGGCATTGTTGGTATTTCTTGCGTACAGGTTTTGAGATAGCAAGAAATATAGAGGAAACTCTGTCGAAATTTTCCCAGAAACAAAAAGGAAAGAGAATAAGATGTGTGTTTGTAATACGACTTGAGAGGTCGTGCCGATAGTAAGAGTGAGATTAAGACAAGAGTAAGAAGGAAAAGTTTAATCCGAGATTCTTGTGATGTTTTGCGGGACTAGTTGAACATTCGAGGACGAATGTTCTAAAGGGGGAAAGGATGTTACACCCCGTACTTTGTATGTCGAAATATTTTAAGTTGTTTGCGACGAGTTAAAGACAAGACTTTCAATTTCCGGTTTTGTTGATTTTGTCTTAAAGCATAAGTCGCATGTTCATCTTTTGAGGGTATAAAGTGTTAAGGGTAAGGTTGGTGTCATATCTCGCATTTTGTGCGTATTCGGAAAAATTGGAGATAATTCGGAATGGTAAGAAATAAGGCTTTAGATGGATCTTACTTAAGGTGCATGTGATGTCTAAGGAAATATTGAATGTGAAATATTGAGGAAGGCCAAGGGCAAAAATTGGAATTTTGAGAATTTGATTCGGGAATTACAAAACGAGATTTATAACCAATTGGGCTCAAAAAAAATAAAAAGGAAAAATGAGGCCCAATAAAGAGGGGTGGCCGGCCATGCATGGCCAAGCCCACTTGATTTAATTAATTTTCCATGTGACATTATATAAAGGGAGCCTTATCATTTGGAAGATTCAAGAAAATAAGAGAAGGGAAATAACAAAAGATGAAGAACAAAGGAGACATGGCATTCGGCCATGTCCTCCAACTTTTGTCCCTTGGAAATCTTTCTTCAAAAATTATTTTCTTGTGGTATTCAAACTAATTCAAGGTCCCTTTTCGACTTGGTGTAGTTGTTTTGGAAGATTGAGTCCTTGTTTCATCAATTCAACACTTGAGTTAAGTGAAGAAGTTGGAAGGAAAAGGTAAGAATTCATCCCTTTTATTTATGTCATGAAGGTTTGTTTGTGTTGTAGTATATGGAAATGAGTAGAGTTTATGGAAATATGAAGGTTTGCATGATGGGTGTGCATATAGGTAAGAGGCCGTGTATGTGTTTTGTATGTAGAAGTAACGAATTAATGGTACTTAGCATGTTTGTGTGTTGTTGTGTTATGTAGAAGAGAATGAAACTCATAGAATGTTGGAGTTGATGTTGGCCGTGTGTAGGTGTGTGTTGTATGGAGTGATGAACTAATTGTATTCAACATGTTTATGTGTTGTTGTAAGGTGTAGGAAATGAATGAAAAATCATGGAAATTGCATGTTGGCCGTGGCCTATATATGGATGGTATGGAAATGGATTAATTTTGTTTGAGTTGTTAGTTATGTTGTGGTGATGTTTGTGATGAAAGGAAAGGTTTAATGAACCAAGTTGGTATTGGAGTTGGTTGTATGTTGCTATGAGAAATTTATGTGATTTTATATAGTTTTTATATAATTATGAAAGTAAGATTATAGATGTGAATTATGATTGTGGATGACGAAATTGGAAGATGGAAAATATGTTATGAATACTTATGTTGAAAAATTGGAAGTTTGGGATGAATTATGGTTTGATGGGAATTTTGTGTATTTTGTGAAATGATGAAAAAGTGTGTCCGAATTGTGTAACGAATAACCTTGAGTTGGTAAATGAATGTGAGAATAATGATATTAACTTGATATTGTGAAGTTGGAGTGAAAAGTGTCGTCGTATGTGAAAAGAAGGATTATTTATATTATAGTGCGTTTCATGACAATTGTTGATGTTGTTATCGATTGTTTTGAGCCGAGTTGAATCTCGGGGGTGTCATATCTATAGAGGAGGTGCTGCCGAAATTTCGGTAGCCAAATGTTTAACCAAAGTTAAAATGTTAACTTGCATGAATAGTGCGGTAAAGATGACCATTTGCGTTTTTGGACGAAACGGGAATTGAGATTTGAGGAGCGTAAGGCACAATCAAGGTATGTAAAGCCTTCCTTTCCTTCCTTTGGCATGTCCTAGCCCTACTAGGCTAAGATCGGAACCTCGGGGATAATTCTGCTCTCGGAAAGCCGAGTTGATTTTGCCTACTATTCATTCAGCGCAATTGAACTATAATCTTCATATTTGGTCAAAAGGTTGTTTAAACCTGTGTAATTGTTGTAAACGTGTCCGGATCGCTCCGGAACTTTTATGGATGGCTTTAGGTAGCCTAATGTTTGTAATTTATGTCCGCCGCCTCGGCTCGACCGAGGAGGGGCCCACGTATCCCGAGATCTCCCAATGTCGTCCTGTTTGGTATACTTGTGTGATTTTGAAAAGAAAACTTTTGACTATTGCCCCGATTGCTATAAATAATTATTTTAACTACTTTATTACGTTTGATAATATATTTTGACACATAAGAACGATTTCAGAAAATTGTAACTATTGTATACTAATTCCAATAAACCTGAAACTTGTTTCTGTACTTACTAATGATAATAAATATATTTGGTCATCGGATTTTGGAAGGTAATTAAATTGTTTGTTTGCTATTAATATGTTTTCGAATAATGTTTGAAAAAGAACCTAATTTAACTATTGTCTTGGTTTTAGGGAAATGGTGTGTTTGGTTGTTTTGTTGAGTTTGTAATAAAAGAAATTATATACGTATGACTACTTACGATTCCGTGTGTATTTGGTTGCTTGTCGTGTGTATTGTGATTACCTCTTTCGCCGAGTCCCGGGCCGGTATGTGTGATATTGTCCGCATTGGATACTTGACCGCGGGCTGTGCCATGATTTGGATACTTGGCCGCGGCATGTGTATGTGTGATATCGTCCGCCATGTGTTTGTGATACTTGACATGGATTGACCGTGGTGCCATGACCGCCGGATACTTGGCCGCGGCATGTGTATGTGTGATATCGTATGTTTGTGGATACTTGACCGCGGGCTGTGCCATGTGTATATTTGGATACTTGGCCGCGGCATGTGTATGTGTGATATCGTCCGCCGGATACTTGATTCGTGACATGACCGCCGGATTCTTGACCGCGGTATGTATGTATGTGTAGCTGTGTATATTTATATGTTTGTGATATTAGCCGCTGGGTTCTCGGCCGCGGTATGTGTGTATGGTTTGTGTATGTATGCTGAGGATGTCAGAGGTAAGTACGTTGGTATTTGGACTATTGTGCTTGCGTTCGGTACGCCTTATTCCGTTTTCGTATTTTACTGCTTTGCATACTCGGTACATATTAGAAAAAAACCGACCCCCTTTCTTCGGGGGTCTGCGTTTCATGCCGCGCGGTACCCACGATGAGCGAGATGATGTTAGCGAGAAGATGTTAAAATTTGGATTGGCGAGCTCCATTTCCTCGAGTCTTGCCGCCGAGTCGAATGCTTTGTATGGTATTTGGAGTCATGTTAGAGACTTTGCAGACAGTGTCGTGTGTACGAGATGTCCGTTTGTAAACGGCTATGTAAGCCGGTGTATCAGTATGCATTGTATTATGAATTTTGTGTGTTTACAAATTCGTTATGGTTACGGATTTTGTTTGATTTGAAAAGAAATGAAAGGCATGTGTGTTTTCCGAAAAAAAAATTTCACCCTGTGCTTATGTTATGCTTTGTGGGCCCAGTATGGCTATGAGTATTATGAGAGTCTGCGGGTTCGCTATACCTTTTTTTTTTTTTTTGGGTCGGGTGCCCATCACACCCTAATATCGGAAATCGAGCAGCATAGGTTATAAGTAGCAATATCGTGGGGTCATGGATATATACTGAGATAAGAAAGTAACCTGTGCATAGGAACACCCCCTTTCAGATCGGATACCATGCATGCTTGTTTTTCCTTTTTAGAAAAAGAATATTTCTTTTCATAGATATAGAAAATAGAGTTTATGTCATATCCTGTTACGTCATAGCATAGCATAGTATATCATAGTATCATAGCATAGCGTAGTATATCATAGTGTCATAGCATAGCATAGTATATCATAGCATAGTATATCATAGCATAGTAAGTCATAGCATAGCACCGAACAATGTCGGCTCGCCCACATAGCACCGAAATACATCGGCTCGCCCATAAATCCCGCGTCCGGGATGATAAGCCAGCTGACCAGGTGGCAATGAAACATAGTTTCCTTCCCAATTCCCAAGTATCCCTACCCCCCACCCCATGTACATGTACATTTTTCATATACATATATAATATAAGCATGCGGGAGAATCCCAAAAATCATGTATCCATCGGAGTGACGTAAGGTCGGGAACCTCCGATTATATTATAGAATAATTAAGGGCGCTTAGCTCACCTTGAAGGGATGATTAATATAAGGCGAGACTATTAGTGGAGAGCAATATCATGAGAAAGTATAACACAGGATCATAGGGCATCGTTTCATATATTTGGAACCTTTAAAAAAAAGACATTATTCATGGATAGAGTTGAGAATTCGGGAAATAGCTTAACGTTCTCATCTAGTCAACCGGAATCATAGACTTGGAACCTTTAATCCTAGAATCATCATGGTCATAGTCATCATGTAAGCATCTTCTTCCTTGACATCGCCCATGGCATTGTATAACATGTTCATTGTCGTTGTTGTAAAACTTACTTTGCCATAGACCTTTGTTCTGGGAGAATGTGAGCACTTTGGAAAACGTTTACTAGCTATTGGAATCGATGGATTTGGCAAACAGCTATTATTAGCGATCGGAATAATAACCAAAAGTTTTCCTTAACTATAGAATGAAAATGAGCCAAATGGGACAATAGGAGAGAGTTCGGGAATAGTGAGCCCACCTCGAGTCAAATGAGGTGGCGTATCAAATTTACGTATATTACGATTCATGGCGTCACTTGGGAGGGTCTTAGGGTAATCGAGTCCTATTTGTGTAGGTTCTGGATGTTTAAGAAGTCTTTCCGACATTTCACGCAAGTTCTAATTCAATTCTACTGAATGAACAGTAACTAATTTCAATCTCGGTTTTCTAGGAAAGGAATTATCCCCGAGGCCCGTGTTCAAGCCTACTATGTCTAAGACATGCCAAAGAAGGAAAGTGAAGTCTTACATACCTCTTTTCGCTCCTTATGCCACTCCAAATTCAAGTCGCAAATCCTTGAGAATCTACAAATTGGTCATGTTTACCAAACATGATTAGTGCCTTTAGAATTGAATTCTTAAAACAACACTTGGCTACCGAAATTTCGGCGGCATTTCCTCCGTAAATACATCATTCCCAAAATCATCTTAGCCAATTCTCATGCAACAACAATCGGGAATTCAACCCGGCCAAACTATCAATCATAATATCGCAACCATATTAACAATTTCCAATTTCAATCAATATGCATTCCAACAACTTAATCAATATACTACTTCCTTCAAGACCTTCCAACTCCAATGAAAACAACAACAACCTAATAATTCATATACCAACAATATCATACTAGTCTCATAATCTTCCATGCATGCAAGAACATCATATTCCATTTACATAAACTTTGCACAACAAGTCTCCAACCACCACAACTTCTCTAAACTCATTAAGCTTTTATTTGCAACATGAAATCCATAACACAACAACCAAAATATTAAATAAAACATGCTCACCATTCTTCCATAACTCAACACATATACACGGCTATACACCTAATATACTTCACACGGCCAACATCATATATATATATACACAACTACGACCTCTCCAAAATCATTCAATTTCCATTATCCACATAGCATTCACAATAACAACAACCACATATTAGATAAAATAATTAAATGATCATTCCTATACACCCATAAGTACACGGCCACACATAGTTTTTTTTTTTCCTTCCATGAATTTCATCCACTTTTACATGCTACAACACATAACATCATCCATAACACATAAAAAGGGATTAACCTTACCTTTTTCTTCAATCCTTTACTTGGCTAGAAATTTCAACTTGCATGAATAGGTATTGCTCTTGCTCTAACAACACTCCAACTTGCCAAGGACCCTCAACTTAGTAGGATTATTACAAGATAACAATTTTTGGGACAAGATTGAAAGCTAGGAAATTTTTCTTTTCTTTTTCTCTCTCTTTTTTTCTCTATGGCCGAAGGCCTCTTGATTTTTCTCCTCTCTCTTCTTTTTTTGTTGTTCTTGAATTCTCTAGAGAATTATGAGAAAAGATGACCATTAAGTCATCTTTTAAGCTCATGTCTAAATTCTCATATGGGCTTGGCCCATCAAGAAGGGATTGGACGGCCAACATGGCCCATTTCATCACAAGCCCACTTTTTTTTTTTGTCATACAATTCATGAAAAATTATTTTCCAAATTCCAAATTTACCCTTCGTCTTCCTCCATAATTCCACGAAACGTATTGCAAATTTTCCTTTATGCCCTTGACCTTTCTTAATAATTCCGCTTCTAAATGCTTCATACGCCATTCATATGCTTAACAAAATAAAAATAGGGCCTTACTTGGCGTCCTCCTGCAATTGTCTTGAATTATCCGATTGCACAAAATGCGGGATATAACAGTTTGTGTCATGATTTAATCCCCCTTATCGGGTAAGCGGATGTTGTACCTAAGTACGCAGTAAAATGTTTCAAAGAATAGTAATAAAGGCAAGAAAATGGCTGCGAGCTAGGTTCCTAAAGAGTAATGGAGAGGGTTATCAGACTCAACGAATATTTCGGGTAATAATGATTATCGTAATAGGAATACCAGTGCTTGGTAGTTTGGAAATCTTTGAAGAAAAGAAAGGGGTTCGGTAGGTATTAGGAAATAGTTCATGGACCACTAATCACATGAAACCCGAGGAGATACGCCATGAAATTATGGCGGTATTATTTATATGGAGTCCACGCTGATAATTGTACAGACCATCAGAGTCTCCAATATATTTAAGCAAAAAGAAGCTGAATTTGCCGTAAGGAAAATGGTTTGAATTATTGAAAGATTATGACGTCGATATTCTGTATCACCCTAGAAAAGCTAAAGTTGTGGCAGACGCACTTAGTCGCAAACCTATGGGCAAATTGACCAGTGTGCATCTAGAAAGGAGGAATTGGTTTGTGAAATTCATCAGTTAGTTAGCCGTAGAGTTCGTTTGAACGATTCTGGAAATATTGGGGGTTTCCGTCTGAGAAGTTGCTGAATCGTCGATTATGGAAAAAGGCGAAACGGCGTCAATTCGAGGATCCCATTCTAATACAGAGATAAATTATATGTGTTTGACGCTGCAGGGCTGCAATGACCAATTATGAGCGAAGCACGATACTCAGTATTCTGCTCATCTTGGATTCACTAAAATATATTACAATTTTAAATGTTTATATGGGTAAGGACGGTATAAAAAGAGACACTGCAGAGTTCGTTAGCCAATTGCCAGCAAGTCAAGATCGGGCATCAAAAGCTCAGTGGATTTCTTCAGGAAATGAAAATTCCAGCTTGGAGATGAGAAACGATTAACATGGAATCCATTATAGGTGTACCGCGCTTTCTATCACACGGGTACGATTTTATTTGGATTATTGTCAAAGATTGACGAAATCGCCCATTTCCTTCCGGATAGAACTACTTATTCGGTGAGATTATACCGGATGGTATATTAGAGAGATGATAAGACTTCACGGGATTCGTATCTATTGTACCGATAAAGGTGCTCAGCCTACGACTAACTTCTAGGGACCGCCCCAGGAAGGACTGAGAACTCAGGTGAGTTGTAGCACAGTATGTTATCCTCGGTCCGACGGACAGGCCGAGCGTACTATTCAAACACTGAGAAGATATGCCACGGGTCTATGTTATTGACTCAAGGATAGTGGAGGTGATCATTTATGTTATACCCCGTACTTCATACATTCGGATAATTCGAGAAAGTCGTGGCAAGATAAGGACAAGATCATTTTCAAGAGTTATTTTAGCGTCCGAGTTGTTAGGAATATAATTTATGAACATCGGTAGTATGGAAATATTGGGAAAGGCCAAGGGTAAAAAGAGAAATTTGCAAAACGGCCAATGGAAATATTGAGGAAAGTCGAGGGGCAAAATGAGAATTTCACATAAGTTCATGAAAGTTCCAAAAAGGCCATATTGGCCATGTGAAGAAAAAGGATGACAAATAAGTCATCTTGGCCATAAATTGAAGAAATTTCTAGAAAAAAGAAGAAAGAAAATAAAAACAAGATAGGCATGTGCTATGCACATGACCTTTTAAAATATATATATGGCACAAGGATGAAAAAAATCATCATATGTTCATTTGGAAAATTCAAGAAACTTGAGAGAAAGAACAAAAGAAAGAAGAAGGAAAAAAAATAAAGGCCTATTCGGCCATTGAAGGGAAAAAGAAGAACCTTTGAAATTTTGTTCAAAAAAATTGCTTCTTCATGTATTTCTACTAATTCAAGGATGCTCTTCAACGTGGTATAATTCTTTTAGCGAGAAAGCTACGTTGGTGGCAAGTGGAAGTTTGGAGAAGAGGTAAGAATTTTATGTTCTTTATATGTTATGGAAGGTTATATGTGTTGTAGTATGCGGAAATGAATGGAGGTATGAAATTTGGGTGTAGCCGTGTGAGTGTGTGAGAGTGTGTGGCCGTATGGCATTGTGTTGATGGAGAAGGATGATCAAATTTTATTTGTTATGTTAATTGTGTTGTTGTGGCCTTGTAATGTAAATGGAAGGATACTAGTTCAAGTTAGTATGAAAATTTGGTTGTTAAGTTGTTCTAGGAAATTTTGTGATTTTATTATAATTTATGTAATTGTGGGAATGGAATTGTAAGATGCAAATTGTTGTTGTTGTTGATGAAGTTGGAAGATGGAAATATGCTATGAATATGTATGTTGAAGATTAGAAGTTTTGGATGGATTATGGTTTTGGTGAAAAATTTGTATACTTTGTATATTTTGTGGAAATGATATGAAATGATTTAGAATTGTATTGGAATGATCTTGATTAGTAAATGAATATGAGAATGTTGGTATTGAGTTGGAAATATGAAGTTAGAATGAAAGCTATTGCACTATGTTGGAAAGAAGACTAGTTATGCTATATTGTGTTTCATAATGATTGTTTGTGTTGTTGGGATGTTGTTGTTGATATATTGGGCCGAGCTAAGTCTCGGGGATGCTATATGTATAGGGGAAATGCTGCCGAAATTTCGGTAGACAAACATGAATTTAAGTTGAACTCTTGGAAGCTATAACTCACAATTGGTAAACATGACCATTTGTAGATTTTGGAGAAAACGGGATTCGAATTTGGAGAAGTTTAAGAAGCGGAAAAGGTATGTAAGGCTTACCCTTTCTTTCTCTTGGCATACCCTAGATATACTAGGCTTGAATTTGGACCTCGGGGACAACTCTACTCTTCGGAATCCACGTCCGAAATTGCCCCTTTTTCTTTCAGTGGAATTGAACCAATTATGTTGCTAAGGGTTGGAAAAGTTGTCTAAATACCTAGAACTTGAACAAATGGGACCCGACTACCTTAAAACTATCATGAATGATATTATGAAGTGTAAAATACGTAAATTGTGTACGCCACCTCATTTGACCCGAGGTGGGCCCACAATCCCCGAGACCTAATTATCTTGTTCTATTTACCTTATTTCCGTAAGATAATTAAGGAAACTTTTGACTATTGTTCCGAATTTGATATAAGTATACGGTACCTCGGATATGAGCATTCCGGTTCGACCATTCGATATAAATGCTTGATACGGACGATCGATTTGAATAATTTGGTATAAGCATTCCGATGTAAATACTACGATTTAAGTATTCTAATATAAGTATTCAAAATAAATATTCGATGTATATGTTCGACATCGGTATTCGATCTAAGTATTTTGGTATAAGCATTACGATATGATAACTCCGATATGAGTACTCCGGTGTGAGCGTACGATATAAGTATTACGCTGTATGTGTATTTGGATATGAGTCGTTTGCTCGAGTATTCTAATATGAGTATGCTCTATAAGCGTTAATGTTCTTCATGTACGATCTCGGATCGCTTAAACAGTCCGAAGAGGTTTATGTATTCCAAACGCTCATAACTTTCCGATACTAACTCGGAAGAACCCGAAACTCGTTTCCGAGCCTTCGAATGTTGGTAAGTGTACGTATTCATCGAGTCTGGATTTATGTGCATATGGTTTCTCACGACTCGCTCGTGCATGGCTCAATGTATCTTTCGGCGAGTCCGGGCCGGGGCATGTTATGTTCTCGTACGATTTTTATACATGAACTTCCGGACTATTAATCGAACAAAAATGACAAATACAACAAATGTTCGGAAATATCCGAGTAGTGTACAAACCGACGAGAATATGTAATAATCATATGAAAATTTTGGCATAATACGGGATAACATGGCGGCCTGGTGGAGCCGCCTACGTAACCGACATCCCGAACCCACACAGCGTCCGCAAAGTCTCTATCGGATAATCGAACACATAATATGCATAAACCGACTCGGCGGCCCTCCGGGAGCAAATGGAGTCGGCCAACGCCGCCGGAACATCTCCTACAAAGCTCGTACTCATCCGGGTGTACCGCGCGGCATGAAACGCGCCCCCGAAGAACGAGGGGTCGGTACGGAATATGTACCGAGTATGTAAAGCATAAAGACCAACAAACAAAAATCGTAACTGAACAGAATCATAACTGAACAGAGGGTACAGAACATAAATGCAATGGCCGGAGTATCAGAAATGCTTACTCATAAATCAGAAGCAAATGCATAACAGAAAACATGCCATAGCCGGTGCCCATCATGGGACTCGGCGAACAGAAAGTGGTCGCCCCCTGACGCTGGCGCCACAACAAATCATATCAAATCAGAAATGCGCGCATATCATAGCATATCAGATGGCCATATCATATCATATCATATCAGAGTGTGTACATGGCACATCATACTCCACAACCCATGTACATATATACCTGCCCCCTCACACCGAGGCACGGCGAACAATGCAGTGGAATACGCGTGATAACATATCCTGGCCCGGGCTCAGTGAAGGAAGCATTGAGGCGTCCACGAGTGGAGTAGTGAGAAACTTATGCAATATAAAACATACAGCACATACAGAGATCAGACGGAATAATCAAATGACATATCATGAAAAAGGGATCCGGAAGAGGCATAGCACATACCTTTTTAAGGCTGCGGAGGAGTCTTATCAAAATAGAATCTTAAGAATCGTTTGTGTATATCAAAACGTAAAACATATACAGAGACTCTATAGCCTAGCTCAGATGGCGGAACTTATAGCGAACATTTGGCAATAATCAGAACATAAGTCTTTCGGACATCGAATGATTTGTGTCAAAAATAGTCTTTACGAGGTAGTTTCAAATCCCAAAGTAGGTCATAAAACTCAATAAAATACTTATAGCGACTATTCGTTAAAACTTAGAAAAGTAGTCAAAAGTTTTCCGTAGTTTCATATTCAAAGGTGGCTTTAGTAGGTTGTTAAGAAAGATTCGGACAAAGTGGGCCCACCTCAACCAAATGAGGTGGCATATGTAAATCACGTAGGTTAAACTTCATAACGTCGCTTACAAGGATATTAAGATGATCGGATTGCGTTTGTACGGAGTTCTAGAGGCTTAAACAATTTTTCTAACTATTTGCACAACATTCAATTCAATTTCTTGAATGAAAAAGGGCGTTTTTGAACGTGGATTCCGAGGAGTAGAGTTGTCCCCGAGGTCCAACTTCAAGCCTAGAACATCTAAGACATGCCAAGAAAAAGAATAGGAGAGCTTTACATACCTTACGGATGACTTGCGCTCGCTTAAACTCAAGTCCCGTTTCGTCAGAAATACGCAAATGGTCACCTTTACCGCATTACTATTCATGAGGCTTGAAAATTCCAACTTTGGTTTAGTATTTGCCTACCGAAATTTCGCAAAGCATCTCCCCTATAAATATGACATCCCCGAGATTTACACTCGGCCAATTTCAATCAACAACAACCCGAGAATGAAACTCGGCCAAAATAACAACAACTATACCAACAACAGTGTAAACAACCAATCCAAACGCATTCCAACATAAGTAGTCTTTCTTACTACATAGTATGTCAACTTCCAATCCAATAGCGCACATTCGAACCAATATCATCGTTTACATATTCATTCACTAAATTAAGATCATTCAAACATAAACTAAGAGCATCTCACGCTACATATCCAATATTCAACAATTTCATCAATTCCTATATTCCATCCAAAATTCTCTTATATGAAACAAAACCATCCCAACACATTTTCTACTTACTACTTCATCACTAACAACCATAATTCACACTTTGACAACTTCATTATCTTAATACCATAAAATTACACTAACGTGCCTTATTTCTCTACATTCCATTTTCATGCAAACTTAACCCATATAACCTTCATTTACATTATAAAAATCACAACAACACAATTGGCATATTAAACAAAGCAAATCCATCATTGATTCTTCACTATAGTTCCCACGGCCAACATGCAAATTGCCACATTCGTCCAATTTTCGTTCAACTTTCATTTCCAATACAATTGCCATAATGACCACACTATAATACAACATAAACTTCAACTCACTTCATCC
Source organism: Lycium ferocissimum (assembly GCF_029784015.1). Taxonomy (NCBI): domain Eukaryota; kingdom Viridiplantae; phylum Streptophyta; class Magnoliopsida; order Solanales; family Solanaceae; genus Lycium; species Lycium ferocissimum. The sequence goes on from NW_026716209.1 coordinate 17,085, forward strand.
ATACATGGACTCATACACACGGCCACACATATACACATACCAATACCATGCAAACTTCCATAATTTCATGAATTCTATGCATTCCTACGTTCTACGACATCAACAAAGCCTTTATAACATATGAAAAAGGATTGAATCATACCTTTTTCTTCCAACTTCTTCATTTCACCAAATTGTCCAAACGACGAAACGGACGACTTATCTTCCGAAATAATTATACCACGTTGTAGAGGACCCTTGAATTAGTAGGAATACAACAAGAAAATAATTTTTAGAAGCAAAATTTGAAGGGACAAAAATAGGGGACCATGGCCGAATGCCATGGTTGTTGTTCTCTTCTTCTTTCTTTCTTCTTTTTCTCACTTTTTCTTGAACTTTCTTGAATATTCATTTGGCCCCCTTATTTTTCTTTATATTATCAAATTTAACTTTCATGGGCTTAGCCCATTTTCTTTCTTTTTTTCACCCCATGGCCGGTTGGGCCTCTCCTTGGGCTAGGCTTGTTTGTTTTTTTTTTTGTTAATTTCTCCAAGCCCAATTATTAGTCCATATTTTTGGTGATTCATGAAACCATTTTTCGACATTCCAATTTTGCCCTCCGTCTTTTCCGATATTTCCACATCTAATTTTTTTTGTGTAACCAACTCATGAACCAAACAAGATCAATTCATTACATTGTCCTTAACTTGTCGCAATTATCCCAAGTTATCCGAACGCGAAAAATGCGGGGCATAACATCCTTCCCCCCTTTAGAACATTCGTCCTCGAATGTTAAATTAGCCTCATAGGGACTTACAGGTATTTCTGGGAGAGTTCCCTTCTTACAGTTATTGCGCACAATTCGTGCATTAATCAACACAATCAAATAAGTAATTCTGATTATCTGTAGGTACAGGAACCAAATGGGGGTATCTCCTTTGCGTATCGACTCGAACCTTTCGAGTCACCTTTGCTTTACTACTCTTTCGCCAAACAGTATTTTAATGGAAGCCACATCTTGTCTCGCCGTTTTTCCTTCCTGCTAACTAGGATCGCTGTAAGCCGTTTCTCGTAGGGCAGCTCTTCTAGTCCTCGAATGCCCTTCCACGGCGAATATTATAGGGGTCACAATGTATCTGTAAAGCATAGGCGTGCGGAATATTAGATGCACTGCTCCTATCTCGGATGGCAGATCTAATTCACAGGCGATCTTGCCCATTTTACAAATGACCCAATAAGGTCCAACATCTTTTGGGCTAAGCTTTTCTTATTGATTATATTTCATAACACCTTTTACGGTCGATATTTTCAGAAACACCCTGACATCAGGCTGGAATTCTAAACGTCAATACCGATTTCTCATATACGATTTCTGTCAGCTCTGAGTCGCTAATGACCGTTCCCGAATGAGTTTCACATTTTTTTGACTGTCCGACGAATTATGTTCAAATCAATTAACCTAGTCTTGTCCATACCAGAACCGCCAATCGGTAACATACGTTCTTACCATACAAAGCCTCCTATAATGTTTTCTGAATGCTAGATTAGCAATCATTATTACTAGTAAACTCCACAGGTAGCAAATTTTCGCTCCCGCTGTCTCTGAAATCAATAATACAGGCTCGTAACTTATTTTCTAATGTCTGAATAGCACGCTTAGCTCGCCCGTCAGCTTAAGAGCAAATGCTGGTGCAAGACTTACTTGTATTCTTAATTTCTTTCGGACAAATCTCCAAAGTTGACCACATACTAGGTATTCTGTTCGATATAGTAAATGTGGGTCCTTACGAAACCTCACTACCTATTGTGGTATAATCTTACATAGTCGGAGTAGTCCTGTTTAGCCATTTCATAATTTTCCTTATTTCATATCACTCCGCTGTCTTCAATTCAAATTCTTTCAGTTTCCTTTTCTACGATCTTGTTTTTAATCTTCACTGTCACTGATTATATTGTAACCTCTGCGAGAGTATGTAGCATACGCAAGTTAATCCATGAAATGCCTTAGCATCGCCTTACTAACCTTTAGGTTGTTCCTTGTCTTCTCCCTTCGTCTCATGATCCGTATCGGGAGTAATCTTTAATTGGTCCTGGTCACGTCCCGCTTACTTTTAATACCAATTTCATTTTGGGTCTAGACCATCTCTGCATTTTCCATATCGCATTCAAAATATCATAACCATACTGTTGGTATTGGATCCTTACATTCCTTATCAGTTATGTACTCACTTGGTTTGCTTAACGTGCAATTGCTCGTGAGTTACATAACCGTCCTCGCATAATTCGTATACAATATTTTTGATTTCAGACATAATCTCTCTTGTTTGATCCACCCGACCTTACATATCTCATTTGTGCCAAAACGCGCTAATCCTAATTATCGTCTTGATTCCCATTCGTTTATTGTCGGTTTCAGATTACACCAACTGGTTTCAACATAGGATCTCGCAGACAATTCAAGCATTCATACTAAATGAACTGTAATGTCAGTTGGTTTCATCTTACCTTCGCATTTCTACCGGCCGCTTCCCCCCTTTAGGGTGCTCCTATATCATTGTCTATTCACATTCTATCCCTTGACTCCATTCAAAGTTTTCAACCTCACAGGATTCTTTCCGAATACATTTTGCATACCATACCACACCCACTTAGCTTTCATACCTTCTATAACTTAATTTACCCTGGTATAAAATTCTAACGCGCTCATGGGCAATAGGAATTCTCAATATCTTGTACAAAATCTGACCGACGATTAGTACTCGAATAGCGTCATTGTAACCACAACATATCTAAATCATATTGCATTCATTCCCGTCAAAAGTTAGTTCTTGCGTCGAATCGTCTCAGATTCTTCATTTCGTAACACTTATAGTTGGACGGTAAATATTCCAAGCTTTCTGACGATACCATTCTTTTTCCTTAAGATAGGTACCAACTACTTTTCCCAATAAATTTTCAATATATCAGTCGTTTCACCAATTCTCAATTCTTGTTTCTTATAATTTTCGCTACTTCCACGATGAGGTCATATATACATAATATGTCATATTTCCTTATGCTTCACATTCTCTCACTCTTTCCATATACTCATTATTAACTTACAATCTTACCCGAAATCATACTAACTCCATCTTAGTAGTGATCTTATCTTTTGACCTTTTGTTGCATCACCTCTTTCGTCCATAACTATATGTCTTTCATTTATCCCGGACTAATGGTCAATTAATTATGCCCATCTTGAGTGCTCTCTGTAGTACTCTTTCCTCATTTCTTCGTCTCTGTCCATTTTTTTTTTCCTTTCACGAATTCCATTTCTAGTTGGCTGATCACAATTTAATAAGCGGTTATCAGAAAATATTCTTCAACCACCGTAAAAGGGACTAGAGCCTGGCAAGCACCACAGGGCATCCTAGCACTTGGTTCGCACGATTTACCTTCGATTTTCTCGAGTTCCACATAAACTATTCAGATCGCAATTACTTACTCGTACGCTTTACATTCTTTCATCATAGTCACACTCAGTTACCGGGCATTATCGCCCGCCAATTTGGGCCTCCTTCTAAGGCACGATATGATCGGAACATACTTTAGCTCATTTAGATGAATTGCGAATTGATCGCTCATATATTTTTCTTCAAAGCAAGATTTTTCCCAAATAGGGGTAGTGCTTCCTATAGATGACGTGGGAAGTCTTTCCTAAAGCTTAATTCATCATAGCACGGTAGTCCTTCTCTTTCTATTCTCATTGTTATTTTCGTCAACATATAATCTGGATCCCATACTTCCCTACAGGACTTAGTAAGTCTCTTTCATACGTTCAATAGCTCACTGTTATGTTCACACTTTTCCCGTGTATTCCAGTCACGTGATTCATATCCTATGTTTGGCCACTTCGCCATTAGGCTTTACTTATCCTCGTGGCCATCCTTATTAAGCTTACTAGTTACTCCACATATTCTAATTCCCTTTGGCTGTCTTAACTTCCCATTCATTTCATACGCTTACATTTATGGAGTCCTGAGTGCACTTCCCAGGGGGTCACCCATCCCAGAATTGCTCTGGTCCTAGCACGCTTAACCTTGAAACGCGGGTGAAATACGATGCTTTAATGCCAGTATAATTGCATCCACTTGGTCACATGACCTTTACTGCATAATCTGGGGCAGATTGAAGTCTTACAGATTTCGAGACATTTCCATAATACGTCCTATTTTCCGTATTGACTGTTTTACCCTTCATATTCCATAATTTTCATCTTTCATCCTAGATTTCCAATTTCTCAATAGTAACTAATATATCCTCATCGTCATTACTTATAGCTATTTCGGGTATTGTCCTGTTTAAATCTTCACTCAGCATCCCTACATAATGATTTTTTTGCGAGGTCGATTATGAACTGTCTCTAAATTCTCCAATAGGCTTTACTTCTACCAAGCATCGAATGTCATTCGTCCCAATCTTTCAGGCTGTTAACCGTCTTTCCTATAATCATTCTTCACGCCAAACCCAAATCCATAACTCTTCTGAACAGCGTATCTCATTTATTGTCTACTTACAATACTTTCTTTTCCCCTTTTTGATGTATCTGACTAAATATTCTAATTAACGATTTCAGCAGAATCTCTTTTATCATGCTTGCTGTTCAAACTCTGTACACATCAAATTCTGATGATGCCTCACAGAACATACAGTTATGTAACGCATTCCCACCATTCAAAGCTTCCAATTTCGGATAGCGGAGCAAATATATCAAAATTCACTTCTGTAGCTTTCATATCATCACTTACTTCCCTCCATCGTATGTAAAGCCCACATATAGGAATTTCATTCTCCTATGACTTGGCTCTATCGCACGATCTAAGACAGAAAGAAGGTCAACAATCCCTAAATGCCCCGTAGCCTCCTGTTTATAGATGTGGCGCGCTTCACACCATAAGCAGGACTCTACCGGACACGACTTTGCAGACATTCCCTAGGACAGACCTGCTCTGATACCACTTTGTCACACCCTGATTTTTATTAGGGTGTGATGGGCACCCGACCCCACATTCGGAGCCGAGCGAACCCACTGACTCTTATTACATACATGAACTTCCGGACTATTAATCAGACAAAAATGACAAATACAACAAATGTTCTGGAAATATCCGAGTAGTGTACAAACCGACGAATATGTAATAATCATATGAAAATTTTGGCATAATACAGGATAACATGGCGGCTGGTGGAGCCGCCTACAGAACTGACATCCCGAACCCACACACTGTCTGCAAAGTCTCTATCAGATAATCAGAACACATAATATGCATAAACTGACTCGGCAGCCCTCCAGGAGCAAATGGAGTCGGCCAACGCCGCTGGAACATCTCCTACAAAGCCTGTACTCATCTGGGTGTACCTGCGCGGCATGAAACGCAGCCCCCGAAGAACAGGGGGTCAGTACGGAATATGTACTGAGTATGTAAAGCATAAAGACCAACAAACAAAAATCGTAACTGAACAGAATCATACTAAACGGAATCATAACTGAACAGAGGGTACAGAACATAAATGCAATGGCCGGAGTATCAGAAATGCTTACTCATAAATCAGAAGCAAATGCATAACAGAAAACATGCCATAGCCGGTGCCCATCATGGGACTCGGCGAATAGAGAAAGTGGTCGCCCCCGACGCCGGCGCCACAACAAATCATATCAAATCGAAATGTGCACATATCATAGCATATCATATGGCCATATCATATCATATCATATCAGAGTGTGTACATGGCACATCATACTCCACAACCCATGTACATATATACCTGCCCCCTCACACCGAGGCACGGCGAACAATGCAGTGGAATACGCGTGATAACATATCCTGGCCCGGGCTCAGTGAAGGAAGCATTGAGGCGTCCACGAGTGGAGTAGTGAGAAACTTATGCAATATAAAACATACAGCACATACAGAGATCAGACGGAATAATCAAATGACATATCATGAAAAAGGGATCCGGAAGAGGCATAGCACATACCTTTTTAAGGCTGCGGAGGAGTCTTATCAAAATAGAATCTTAAGAATCGTTTGTGTATATCGAAACGTAAAACATATACAGAGACTCTATAGCCTAGCTCAGATGGCGGAACTTATAGCGAACATTTGGCAATAATCAGAACATAAGTCTTTCAGACATCAGAATGATTTGTGTCAAAAATAGTCTTTCTGAGGTAGTTTCAAATCCCAAAGTAGGTCATAAAACTCAATAAAATACTTATCTATTCGTTAAAACTTAGAAAAGTAGTCAAAAGTTTTCCGTAGTTTCATATTCAAAGGTGGCTTTAGTAGGTTGTTAAGAAAGATTCGGACAAAGTGGGCCCACCTCAACCAAATGAGGTGGCATATGTAAATCACGTAGGTTAAACTTCATAACGTCGCTTACAAGGATATTAAGATGATCGGATTGCGTTATGTACAGTTCTAGAGGCTTAAACAATTTTTCTAACTATTTGCACAACATTCAATTCAATTTCACGAATGAAAAAGGGCGTTTTTGAACGTGGATTCCGAGGAGTAGAGTTGTCCCCGAGGTCCAACTTCAAGCCTAGAACATCTAAGACATGCCAAGAAAAAGAATAGGAGAGCTTTACATACCTTACGGATGACTTGCGCTCGCTTTCAAGTCCCGTTTCGTCGAAATCCGCAAATGGTCACCTTTACCGTTACTATTCATGAGGCTTGAAAATTCCAACTTTGGTTTAATATTTGCCTAGAAAAAGCATCTCCCCTATAAATATGACATCCCGAGATTTACACTCGGCCAATTTCAATCAACAACAAAGAATGGGCCAAAATAACAACAACTATACCAACCAAAAACAACCAATCCAAACGCATTCCAACATAAGTAGTCTTTTCTTACTACATAGTATGTCAACTTCCAATCAATAGCGCACATTCGAACCAATATCATCGTTTACATATTCATTCACTAAATTAAGATCAAGTGTCACACCCGACTTTAAAAGTTTGATCCGTAGTTTCAATTCTTGCCTTTAAATCAAATTTTATGTATAGAACTTGTATCATAGTACAAAGAAATAGTTCTAACTTCAAACAAAGTGGGCCAGTACAAATGGATCAACCAAAACAGAGGTGGCATATGTAATATAAATCACGTAGGTTAAACTTTTCATAACGTCGCATTGGCACAAGCCATTCGAATCACATAACACCATTAAAAATATGGGATATGCCGAAAACGCGGGATTTGCCTAAACCAATGCGGGATTTTCCGAGTACGGGATTTCTAAACCAAAAGTAGGTCATAACAACAATTAATTCAATAAACTAATATTTATTCAATTCAATCATTGGAATCTTTAAATTCGTTAAAACGTAGAATTAGAAAAGTAGTCAAATTTCATGATAGGAACATATTCTCGACATATTCAACATAGATATAGTCATCCTCAGTTGAAAAATCCTCGTAAAAGCTTACAAGAATCATAAGGAATAATTTTCCAAGAATTCATGACTTGGAGTCATAACTTATGACTTTTTCGTTATGGAAGCATCCAAAGACATGCCATAGAAAAGAGTAGGGGAGAGCCTTAACATCATAAAATTCAAGCCTTACAAGGATATTAAGATCAAGAAGATCGACACTATGGATTCATCGACATATACTTGTCTTAACCTTTCAAGTACATTCACAAGTAAATATACCACCCCCGGAATAGCCCAATTTATCCATTAACAACACAACAAAATGGCTTAAACAATTTTACTCACCATTTTCAACATTCAATTCAATTTTACTATTCATGATGGCTTGAAAATTCCAACTTTGGTTTATATATTTGCCTACCGAAATCTAAGACATGCCAAGATAAAGAATCAAGCTCCAAGTAATGATTACAACTTTATTTTATCAAAATTTTTCTTATGACATCCCCTCAAATAGAAGATTTACCACATGTTTTCATGAATTTTTCATCTATTTCTATACATTACAACAACAACCAATACTAAGAACAATTAATGCATTATCTCACCATTTACAACCATTTTCAAGTTTTCAATCAATAACAACCCGAGAATTAAAACCAACTTTGGCCAAAATAACAACAACTATACCAACAAGAATATTGAAGGAAATAATTTTCCCCCTATCCCATGGCTCAATCCAATTATACGCATTCTTAAATTAAAAGATGAGTTCATATAACTTATATATAATGCTTAAGTAGTCTAGAATTTTTTCTTAGAAGACTAAATGTCTTCTTGTGCAAGCCTGGTCCATGTAAATATGATTTACAATTAGCCCCCATTTAATAAAAATGTGGGCACATACTACCCATGCCACACGGCCCCTTTAAAAATTTCAAGAAATGTATGTCATTCCAATCCTTAGCCTTCCACAATATTACCATGGAGTCTTTTGCCCTTAAACCAAATCCAATAGCGCACATTCATAATATCATCGTTTACATATTCATTCACTAAATTAAGATCATTCAAACATAAACTAAGAGCATCTCACGCTACATATCCAATATTCAACAATTTCATCAATTCCTATATTCCATCCAAAATTCTCTTATATGAAACAAAACCATCCCAACACATTTTCTACTTACTACTTCATCACTAACAACCATAATTCACACTTTGACAACTTCATTATCTTAATACCATAAAATTACACTAACGTGCCTTATTTCTCTACATTCCATTTTCATGCAAACTTAACCCATATAACCTTCATTTACATTATAAAAATCACAACAACACAATTGGCATATTAAACAAAGCAAATCCATCATTGATTCTTCACTATAGTTCCCACGGCCAACATGCAAATTGCCACATTCGTCCAATTTTCGTTCAACTTTCATTTCCAATACAATTGCCATAATGACCACACTATAATACAACATAAACTTCAACTCACTTCATCCATACATGGACTCATACACACGGCCACACATATACACATACCAATACCATGCAAACTTCCATAATTTCATGAATTCTATGCATTCCTACGTTCTACGACATCAACAAAGCCTTTATAACATATGAAAAAGGATTGAATCATACCTTTTTCTTCCAACTTCTTCATTTCACCAAATTGTCCAAACGACGAAACGGACGACTTATCTTCCGAAATAATTATACCACGTTGTAGAGGACCCTTGAATTAGTAGGAATACAACAAGAAAATAATTTTTAGAAGCAAAATTTGAAGGGACAAAAATAGGGGACCATGGCCGAATGCCATGGTTGTTGTTCTCCTTCTTCTTTCTTTCTTCTTTTCTCACTTTTTCTTGAACTTTCTTGAATATTCATTTGGCCCCCTTATTTTTCTTTATATTATCAAATTTAACTTTCATGGGCTTAGCCCATTTTCTTTCTTTTTTTCACCCCATGGCCGGTTGGGCCTCTCCTTGGGCTAGGCTTGTTTTTTTTTTTTGTTAATTTCTCCAAGCCCAATTATTAGTCCATATTTTTGGTGATTCATGAAACCATTTTTCGACATTCCAATTTTGCCCTCCGTCTTTTCCGATATTTCCACATCTAATTTTAATTTTTTTTTTGTAACCAACTCATGAACCAAACAAGATCAATTCATTACATTGTCCTTAACTTGTCGCAATTATCCCAAGTTATCCG